>NC_083099.1:128570886-128870886 GCF_949774975.1 Lagenorhynchus albirostris
CTTTAATTGTCTGTGTCTATTACTAGCTCTGGAGCTTTTTCTTAGTACCAGTGTTCTTACTGAACATTGTAACACCAGCAAGCAATTATATAAATAGGCATAGAACAATTATGTGAGACATGTATTAAAAAGAATGATTGAAACAATAGATTGATAAATAGTTGAATACACTTGTGGTCTATAAAGTACTTTTCCATACATTATCATTTTGCATCTTTCTAACAGTTCAAAGAGTAAAATGTATGACATATCCTTTTCAAACATAAGGATATTACATTTGTCTAATTTTTAAAAGTATGATACCATATATTTTAATAACAATGTGTACTGTAAATATATTTCAGTTAGCTTTTGGTGTATAGGAAAATACTCTTAAAGTCAGTGGTAAAACAGAAAGCGTGTGTGTCGATGATTCTGTAAGTCTGCAGTTAGGGTAGGGGTCAGCTGAGGCATCTCAACTTTGCTTCATGTGTGTAAACTGGGATCACTCATGCATTTGTGGTCAGGGGGCAGGTTGGTTGGGGACTGGTTGGTCCAGGATGCCTTGCTTACATGTCTGGAAATTACCTCATGCTGTCAGCAAGGCCACTCCATTTCTCTTTCAAGGCCAACTTGGACTGGTGACTGGTTTCTAACAGTGTGAGAATGCTAATTGCAAGGTTTCTTGAAGCTTGTCATTGAAATCCTACATTACTTCTACCACATATTATTAGTCAAAAAGTATGACTGAATTCAAGAAAGTGAAGAATTAGACCCTATTATTTTATGGGAGGAGCAGCAAAGTCATATTGTAAAAGGGTATGGATACAGAGATTTAAAAAAAAGAAATTGTGGCCACTTTTTGCATCTACCATAAAATATTTATTTAAGGAGGAAAGGATAAGAGAGACTAATATTTATTAAGTGACTATTATATTCCAGGTATTTTACATATCTTACTTCATTTATTAATCATCATAGAAACTCTATGTGACATGTAGTATCCCTAATTTATAGTTAAGAATATTGAAAAACCAGAAAGTTAATTAACATATCCCATTGTCCATAGCTGATAACTGATAGAACTGACCTTCAAAAACTCAAATCTGCATGATTTCAGAGACTTATGTCATGCCACAGAAAAGAAAGTATAAGTAAAATTAACAAATAATGCATTAAAACTAGAAATGCTGGGATGAGAATAGCTTACTTAGAATAATACTTTCTCTGATTATATGGGTAACAAATCACTAGAAAACTTAATGTTTAAGAAAATATTTGTTTAGCTCATAAATTTATGTATCTGCAATTTTGACTGTGCTTGGCCATGTAGTTCCTCTGCTGTTCTTAGCTGGGCTTGCTTATATCGGCAGATAGCTGACATAATTGGCTAGGTAGCTTTGCCTCTCATGATTGGCTAGCTATTGGCTGAGGTCTGAAAAATGATAGAAAAGAGTTTATTAGTGGAGGCTGATACAACAGAGAAAAGACTACTAAAGGAGACTATGACACCAAAACATGTAGCAAAATTATCTTGTGAATCCTGCCAAGATAATTTCCAGGTAGAATGTTGAAAATGTCATTAGATTTCCTTTGTTTTCTTTGATAAGATATGAAGAAGGAGAGATCTGCTAAAATAAATATTTAGTTTGTGATCAGAATTAGAGAGAAATGGAAATTAGAAAGACAAATTGGACTGAAAGCATAATTTCTTCTTATCCTTAGTCTCAAAAATGGATACAAGACTCAAAATGAGATTTGGGGCCAAAGGTTATTCAAATATGTCTCTGAGACTATTTTTAAGGCCTGGCATTCATGGTAACACAAAAAACAACACATATTTATGAATAAATTTAATCAAGGAGGTGAAAGATCTGTACACTGAAAACTACAAGAGTTGGTGAAAGAAACTGAAGAAAACACAGACAAATGGAAAGATATCTGGTGTTCATGAATAAGAAGAACTGATATTGTTAAAATGTCCATTCTACCCAAAGATATCTATAAATTCAATGTAATCCCTATCAAAATCCCAATGGTATTTTTCATATAAGTAGAAAAAAAAATCCTAAAATTTGTATGGAGTCAAAAGAGACCCTGAATAACCAAAGCAATACTGATAAAGAAGACTGAAGCTGAAGGCAGCACGCTTCCTGATTTCAAGCTCTTCTACAAAGTTATAGTAAAACAAACAAACAAACAAATACAAAAAAAATATATGGTACTACCATAAAAACAGACACTTTGACCAATGGAACATAATTGAAAACCCACAATAAACCCTCCCTTAACAAGAGAGCCAAGAATACTAGATAGGGAAAGGATAGTATCTTTATCAAAAGGTGCTGGGGAAACTGGATAGACACATGCAGAAAAATAAAATTGGACCCCTGTCATACACCACTTTCAGAAATTAGCTAAAAATGAATTAAAGACCTAAACGTAAGAACTGAAACCATAAAACTCCTAGGACAAAACCTAGGGAAAAAGCTCCTTGACATTGGTCTTGGCAATGATATTTTGGATATGACACTGAAAGCACAAGAAAAGCAAAAATTAATAAGGATGACTACATCAAACTAAAGAACTTCTGCACAGCAAAAGAAATAATCAACAAAATAAGAAGGCAACATATGGGATGGGAGAAAATTTTTGTAAGTCCTATATCTGATAAGGGGTTCATATTCAGAATATATAGATTCATAAAACTCAAGAACAAAAAAAATCAATTAAAAATAGGCAAAAGAAATGAATAGACATTTTTCCAAAGGAGACATCCAAATGGCCAACAAGTACATGAAAAGATGCTCAACATTGCTAATCATCAGGAAAATGCAAATCAAACACAGTATCACCTCACTTCTGTTAGAATAACTATCATTAAAAGGACAAGTGATAAATGTTAATGAGGATATGGAAAAATAGAATCCTTTTGAACTTTTTGTGGCATATAAACTTATACAGCCACTATGGAAAACAGTATACAGTTTTCTCAATTAAAAATAGAACTACTATATGATCTAGCAATCCCACATCTGGGTATATAGCCAAAGGAAATGAAAACAGGACCCTGAAGAGATATCTGCACTCCCATGTTCATTGCAGCATCATTCACCATAGTCAAGATATGGAAACAACTTAAGTGTTCATCAACAGATGAAGATATATATATATATATATATATATATATATATATATATATATACACAATAGAATATTATTCAGGCATAAAAAAGAATGAAATCCTGCCATTTCTGATATGGATGCACCTTGAGGGCATTATGCTAAGTGAAATAGTCAGACAAAGACAAATGTATGATATCACTTATATGTGGAATCTAAAAAAAGTAAAATTGTAGTTATCAGGGACTGAGTGGGGGCAGGGAAATGGGGAGATGTTAGTCAAAGGGTACAAAATTTCAGTTATAAGACAAGTCTGGAAATCTAATATATAGCATGGTGATTACAGTTAATAATAGTGTACTATATACTTGAAAGTTGCTAAGAGAGTAGATCTTAAATGTTCTCACTACAAAAATAAAATAGTAATTATGTGACCCAATGGAGGTATTAGCAAAAGCTCTGGTGGTAATCATTTTGCAATATATAAGTATATCAAATCAACACATTGTACACCTTAAACTCATACAATGTTATATGTCAATTATATCTTAATAAAGCTGGAAGGGGTGTCTGTGATTAAAATAAAGACACTTGGAATGTGAAGGAATAAATGGGCCAACTGTGATGTTCCAATAGGCAACAGACAAATTGGCAATTGTCTCTACAAGTTTCAGTCATATCGGCTTTCTTGAGTGTCAGCTATGAATAGGAAGTCTAAAACTCTAATAATCAACACCAACTTCTAACTCAGAGATTCCATGTCATTCTTATTTGCATGCGTATATTTTCATGAACATGCAAGTTTCTTGAGTGGCTCATTTTCAATGTACTAATAGGAGCAAAGTGGCACTAGCTATTGATGTTGGACCATTATTCCCTGCAGACCTTGTACCAATGCTCTGGGGCTGGTGAAAATCTCAGATACTAGCAACTCTGGACATGGGCCACCACTCTGTTTTATTATAGTCCTGATGCTCTTAGCCAAACAGCCAATGACCTCCGAGGTGAAGCTCTTTCAGACCTTCTGTTGGCCATTTCCATTGGACATCAGGCCATTCTAGACATATTTGGATACAGTGGTATCTAGTATCTGTCAAATTATAAGGCGAGTAGAGAATATTCAGCATTAGTGAACTGGGCTTCTGAGCACCAGAGTGAGGCTACGGCCATGAAGCAGGGCAGTTAAAGAACATGGCAGGGGTTGGGAGTCTCCAGTTGCAGAGGCAGACAGTCAATTTTGAGTCTTTTTGAGAGAAGAGGAGATACAAAGGAAGGTGAAACTCTGGCTATAATGGCAAAGCTAATACTAAAAGTCAGAGAGAAATACAACAGTGATGGCTGTATCTTTTGCTGAGGCTACTGCCATTAAAGCTAAGGGAGTCCCTTCAATGGGAATATTTAAAGTAATGGGTTGTATTTAAATACACCTATGAGAATTAAACCTTTAGTATTTACCAATCCTTAACATTTTTTTCAAGACGTTAAGAAGAGACTAATGAAGTGTAATCCCAATGCTAAAGGGGAATAATCCCAGTTCACAAGAGCATGGCTTTGACTGCTGCCTGAAATTTGGTCATGGTATATGAACACAGAGCATCCTATAATTGTACCCTCCACCTCATGCAAAAAAAATCTCATATGTCACAACCCTCTAAAATATAACATGTTTTTACATATTAAAAAAAGAACTACTTGTATGTCTTTAAAAACAATGATTTTGTGTGTATCTATTTTTAGAAATTCTGAAATTATACTTTAATCATCAACAAAATTAGGATTAAGAAGTGATATAAAAGAATTAGTTTTAGGTAGGATAATCTACATTTCTCAATATGGCTAGTTACAAGAAATAAAAGGTAAATAATTTTATATATATATATATATATATATCTTTAAAATTATTCTAAACACTAGCAAGCAAAGGGGAAAGCAAAAATTCATGGTAAAATCATCAGATTACCAGAAAGATTTACTTTTAAAATTTAAATCATTTATGGCAGCATATTATCAAAACTTTCCTTTTATTAAGATCAAGATATTGCTTAGTATGATGTCATTTGATCTTTGATGAAACAGAAATGTAATTCTTAAATATTTTCCTATATAAATTAAAATATTGTTTTCTATTTTGCTGCATGCATACACTTTTGCATTCAAATTTACTGCAATGAGACATAAAAACAATAGTATATAAGTGATTCAAAAGAAATCACATGCAAAATATGCTGTATTGAAGCTTCTATGAGTTAATTTGTCTTGAAGTTGGCTGTAGAACTTTGTGGTTTGGTTCCCATTCAGTAAATATTCTCAGTGTTTACATAATGCCAATCAAAATAAAATATGCCATGAAATTTTCTACAGGGATTGGAAATTTAGGTTAAGTCCTTCAGTCCAAAAGGAAAATATTTTTTTAAAGTTCCCTTGGAAAAAATGCATGCTTAAAGTATATAAAATATAAATAATCAGGTACACAAAATTTTCATCCAGTAGAAGCTTTCTTTTTGATTTAAGGGTATTTGTAAAAATGAAAACTATCCAGAGAACAAATTTCTCCCTTCATATCCAGAATAATGTTTAATTATCTGTGAAATTTGTAATTCTTGGAAATGTATATGTTGCCTTTTAAACCATAATCATAATGGATTATATTATGAATATTATGTCATCATTTATTTTCTTCATGTTTATTTTTATTTTCTTTTGGAAACCACCTTACAATCATTATGGATTTTTGGAATTTTCAGAGGTACTATTGTGTCTTCAGTGTTTGGTAATTCTCAAAAATAAAAATACCAACATTAAGAAATAGTCACTGACAAATGGTAGATTCCTGGATATGAAATGGTCCATGAGAAAGTCTGCCATCATATTGCATGACACATCCTGTCAGAGCTAGAGCCACGTGAAGAATCATTGAAATGACGTTGAAAAACTTCCCAGACACCAGAACTTATAACAGTTGAAATTTGAACTATTTGAACTAAGTCCTAGTATTTTCTGAACTCTTTGATCACCATCATACTGAAGCAACACTTAGAGCTTAGTGATGAAAACCACATTAATTTTCAGTAATTGGAGCATATGGTGACAAGGAGAGAACAGTTTAGATGCAGTATTCAGTAAGAACTTCTTTTATCAAAACTACATTTTCAAATTTCATAATTTCAAAAAAGGCATTTAGTGTAAAGTTTTCCTCCTACCCTGCCCCACTTCCCTTCTTTAATGGTAATGTTTCCGCCTACTCTGCCCCAATTCCCTTCTTTAATGGTAATGTTTCCATATACTCTTTCATAATATATCTATGGATATACAAGTAAATTTATATATACACTTAGTTTCTTCAGTATTTTTTTTTCAAAAATTGCAGCATATATATAGTTTTTGGCACCTTGTTTTTTTTTTTTGTTTGTTTGTTTTGTTTTTTTGCCTCTTAAGCAAATTTATTTCATAAAGTGGATTTAACAACAATGATTCAACAGGAAGATTATTTCTAAAAAGCCTAAAAATGGACTCTAAATTTTTGAAAATACAAGATTTTTAATAATATTCCAGTTGTTTACAAAATTGCAAATGACTTCCCAAGCAATAGTAAACATACTCTTCATAGGCTCTTCTAAGATGGTCAGGTAATAGAGTTTTCTCATAGCAGAATGTACTGAAAACCTAACACTGTATGTACAAATATATAATATACACAATTAAAGTAGAAAATAGAGCACACATATCCATCTGATCAGAGATTTGTTTGCAGGAATAAGTAAATATGGTACAGTCCATAAAGGGTAAAATATCCGTAGTGGCACCTTATTTGTTTGTTTGTTTTTTAAGTTCTCTAATCAATATAACTCAGGTATCCTTCCACTTTAACACAGAAAGATATTTTTGTTCTTTTTTTTCTTTACAGTTAAATAAATCTTATTTAATCTTGTTTAAAAGATAATCTTAATTATTTAAATACTTACATCGTATTTATCTAGTCAGATAACATTCCATGTGTGAAATTCACTAATTTAAAGTTTCTTTTGATGAATACTTGCTGTATAAATCTTCGCTATACTGAAAAACAAAGCAAAACAAAACCCTACAATGAATAACCACTATATGCATTATTGCACATGTGTGAGCATACACTTGTAAGGTAAATCCTAAAAACGGCATTGATTTTCCATAGGCCATGTGCATCTTTACTTCTAGTAGCTATTACCAAATTGCTCTTTGAATAGGTTTTACCAAATAGCACTACTGTAATCCAGTTACATAAGTGCCTGCCTCTCAAACTCTTAGCACCTGAATGTGTTATCAGGTTTTTTTTTTTATCTCGGCCAAGCAAAAAAGGGGAAAACTGGCAGTATTCATCAACTTTTCCTCTATGTTAATCATTGTGATTGATGCTGATCCTATGTAAAGTGACTTGGCACCTGAGGTGAGCCTTAACAAAGACAGAAAGAAAGAAGGAAGGAAGGAAGGAAGGAAGGAAGGAAGGAAGAAAGGAAGGAAGGGAAGGGAAGAAAGAAAGAAAGAAAGAAAGAAAGAAAGAAAGAAAGAAAGAAAGAAAGAAAGAAAGAAAGAAAGAAAGAAAGAAAGAAAGAAAGAAAGAAAGAAAGAAAAGAAAAGAAAGAAAGAAAGAAAGAAAGAAAGAATGAATGAATGAAAGAGAAAGACGGAAAAAGGAAGGAAGGAAGTAGGAAAGAAAGAAAAAGGAAAGGAAAGGGAAGGGAAAAGAGGAAGGAAAAGAGAAGAGAAGAGAAGGAAGAAAGAAAGTAGAGAGTGATGGAGAAAGAAAGAAATGAAAGAAGCTGGAAGAATAGAGGGAGGGAGAGAGGAAAGTCATGTAGTAGGTTATATTCCGGGGGAGTGACTGAATGAGCAAGGTTCAGCTGAAGCTGTGAATGCAGAGTACATGTTTAGTTGATTGGTGCCAGACAGTAGAGTTTAAACTGAAAGTAGTAGATCATTTAGAATTTTTCTCAGCAGAGACATTCCATGATAAGATTAGGATTTAAGAACAATTGGTAAGACAAAATGATAGGTAGTAAAGGGGCCAGTGGGATGCGTTAGGTGTTTAGCTGCAATCACTGTATCTTAAGGTGATGTGTGTGGTGAGAGTTGAAAAAACAAACATTGGATAAAAGAACTTGATGACTGTATACAGGAGATGAAGGAATGAATGATGACTTCAAGATTTTTAGTCACATTATTTTATATGAACAGACCAATCACAAGCACTGAAATTGAAACTGTGATTAAAAATCTTCCAACAAACAAAAACCCAGGACCAGATGGCTTCACAGGCAAATTCTATCAAACATTTAGAGAAGAGCTAACACCTATCCTTCTCAAACTCTTCCAAAATATAGCAGAGGGAGGAACACTACCAAACTCATTCTACGAGGCCGCCATCACTGTGATATCAAAACCAGACAAAGATGTCACAAAGAAAGAAAACTACAGGCCAATGTCACTGATGAACATAGATGCAAAAATCCTCAGCAAAATACTAGCAAACAAACTCCAACAGCACATTAAAAGGATCATACACCATTATCAAGTGGGATTTATCCCAGGAAGGCAAGGATTCTTCAAAATATGAAAATAAATCAACGTGATATACCATATTAACAAATTGAAGGAGAAAGACCATATGATCATCTCAATAGATGCAGAGAAAGCTTTTGAAAACATTCAACATGCATTTATGATAAAACCCTCCAGAAAGTAGGCATAGAGTGCACTTACCTCGACATAATAAAGGCCATATATGACAAGCCCACAGCAAACATCATTCTCAATGGTGAAAAACTGAAACCATTTCCACTACTATCAGGAACAAGACTAGGTTGCCCACTCTCACCACTATTATTCAACATAATTTTGGAAGTTTTAGCCACAGCAATCAGAGAAGAAGAAATACAATGAATCCAAACTGGAAAAGAAGTAAAACTCACTGTTTGCAGATGACATGACACAATATTATACAAAAAAATCCTAAAGATGCTACCAGAAAACTACTAGAACTAATCAACGGATTTGGTAAAGTAGCAAGATACAAAATTCATCTAAGAAATTAAGAGAAATTAAGGAAACACTCCCATTTACCACTGCAACAAAAAGAATAAAATACCTAGGAATAAACCTACCTAAGGAGACAAAAGACTTGTATGCATAAAACTCTAAGACTCTGATGAAAGAAATTAAAGATGATACAGTTATACACATTGTCCTGGTTATTAATAAAGGTAAACATAAGAGTTCAAAAATGAAGGGTGCTGTAGCTACTGTTCACAGAACACTAAAGACATTCAGAGAAATTACTTTGGAAGAGGATAGCTTGGAAAGGTTTCTCTACAAATCATCATCAAAACTTTGGGAGCACTTTTGAATTCATAACCAAGCCAACATCTTGGTCATGTAAAAATAGAGAAAAAGGACTTACAGAAAGCGAGATGAATGTGTATTTTCTTAGTGTTTTTAATGTCAACAACCCATATAGTAGAGAAGGGGGGGGATTTATTTGGGAGTGGGTATGAGTAGAAAACTCAAAGGTTCTTACATTTTTGCCCAGCACCTGCATAAATGATACATTTAATGTAACAGGCTCCAGGTGTGAATGGTGCAGAAACCCACAGTGCAAAGAAAATAAAAGACAATTTTCTAGCAAACCCTGTTGTTTTAAAAATGACTTTTGTATGTAATATTGCTTGCAAACTATGAGTAATAAAACCATAAGACCAAAAAAAATTTTTTTAGTTACATTATTTCAACTCTCCTAGAAAACAATGTTTCTGTTTTTATGAAAGCACAGGGAACATCTGATGTGATTGACCAAAGGATGTTTTTCCTTCTCTGTCAATATAATTGACAGAAGAAACTCATGCATAACAATTTATCCAAAATAGTAAATACAGCCAGCCAAGGGACTGACTGGGTATATTCAGTGATAAATTCAGGGAAGTGCTTAGGGGTCTTTAACCCCCTCCACCCTAATTATCTCCATCAGTAACTTCCTTCCACAACTATACCTACAACCAACCTATGGGGAGCAATGAAGTCACTATACACATACGGCTTTAAGATAACCTGCCCAACTCTTCCTGTAACCGAATATTCACCCTGAGTCTCTGATATAGAAATTCTAGAGACGTCATTGACCTGACTCTCTTTATATATATGATTTGCTTCATCTTATTTAACTTTCATGTATACATACAATTTATATGTAAGATCCATGAGAAGAGGGGTGTTTTCTTCTTCTTGTGTGCATTACTTTTTTCCCAGTACCTAAATAGTGCTAAGCACATCAAAGATACACATTTAAACATTTAAATAGCTGTTAAATGGACCTCTGTATGTTGGACATCTAGTTGCACAGTAGGACTGGGGGTAAGGATCTGGTGCAAACTGAACAACTCCATCTCTCTTTGGAGAAGAATGTTTGCTCCATTTCTCTTAATGTCACTGCAGCAGCCAAGTAATCTCATTGAATCTGTTGTCCCCACAAATTGAGAGAGTGAGTCATCTGAGTATGATTTTTATGTTTTGTATGTTTGTTTTGTTTTTTGTATTATTGTGTGTTTTTTTTATTTATTCTTTTTTTTTGCGGTACGCGGGCCTCTCACTGTTGTAGTCTCTCCTGTTGCGGAGCACAGGCTCCGGACGCGCAGGCTCAGCGGCCATGGCTCACGGGCCCAGCCACTCCGCGGCATGTGGGATCTTCCCGGACTGTGGCATGAAGCCGTATCCCCTGCATCAGCAGGCGGACTCTCAACCACTGCGCCACCAGGGAAGCCCCTTGTGTTTTTTTCAGTGTAAGTTTGCAGGATGGTTATTTTTATGTGTTGAATGTTTGCAGCCCAGTGGTTTGAGTCAATTTAAAAGCATTTAATTTTGGTTTTCTCTCATAACTTCTGAGCCCACCCAAGTGCACTGCAATCCATCAAGGCAGGAAACTGAATTTTGTGTGCCAGAGTTTTTGGAACTGATTTAGCTGTACCTGAATCCAAGTTGATCATTCTTTAAACTCCCAGGGCTGAACTGTTTAAGTCTATAGCATATTAAACTCTTAGGTATAAATATTCACAGCCTGTTCACTGGCCTGGCTCTAATTTTAACTTGGAGTTAGTACTGTTTCATTTGGGATTAATGGAAAAGCAAAAATATTTGTCAGAAAACTGCCGAGAGTGTTAAATTTAATTTCATGACTTCTACTGCAGAAGAAGTTAATTTTCCCAGGCTTTGTGAACTCTAAATTTCACCCATGGCTATTAGGCACAACATTTCCTCAAGTTATCTTTCTTGCTTCCCTTCTTTTGGCAAGACTTACATTGCTGTGAATTTCCTCAATGTGGGCAGAAAGGTTAAAGCAATAAGAACGTGCCGTCCCTGACCTTCCTAGGAACCCGAGTTCTGAAGGCACTCATGTTGATGTGGCAGCCTAACTCTCTAGGACTTACAGGAAAACTGCATTCTGTTCCGGAAGCTGCTATGAGCCAGCGGTTATGAACTTGTGGCCCAACCACAGATAATCAGGAACTTCTGAGTTAGAGCCCAAACTCAACTGAACCTCATTGAGTGACCTCAGGCAAGTTACTTCACATTTGCCTATCCCTCATTTTCCAGCTGTAAAATGGGAAAAAATAATATTTCCTCATTCAAGTTAAACAGCTTGTAAGTTGTTCTTGCTGTACTCTGGGTTAGTGTTCTTGTATGCTTGTCTCTTTGCTTTGGTTTTTAATAACAACTTTAAGAGCAGAATGGGATTGATATTTTATTTTCTAAAGGTTGCCAAATAAAAATTTCAATAATGGAAGATGAACTAAATTAAGTCATGTATATAGAAATCCACATGGATAATCTTTTTTGAGCTATGCTGTAACACTCATTAGAAACCTCCCTGCCAGTAATAACATGACTTCAATGAGGACAGGATTTGGGGGGTTAGATTTTTACCCTTACTATATTCCCATAATTTAGAAAAACACCTTCCATATAATAGATGCTCAATAAATATTTACTGAATAAATGAACAAAAAATAAGTGAAAAATTAAATAATGGTCCAAGAATATTATAGACAAGAATATTATAAACAAGATTTTGATTTTATTTGATTTTACTATATACAGTATATAGTATATATACTATATACTATATTTATATTTTTAAATAAGCAAGAATTATAAACACATCAGAACATAAAAAGATATAGAAATTGAAGCTATAGATTTATGATACTATAGAATTTTTTATTCATTCTTTGGCTACATAAATTCAAAGCTGTCTTGTAACAATCTAAGGAGTCTTCAGAATCTGTGTTACAGGATTTCTGCTATGTATACTTTTATAACCAAAAGATTCATAAAGCATTTTTTAATACTTTTTTCATGACATGTATTGATTCAGATACATTACAAAAGTAGAAAAGTTATTTGACAGAAGTGCAAAAGAAAGTTATTATTTAATTAGAATAAGTATTTTTGGAATGTGAAAAGGATGGGAAATTTTGTACAAAGGAATGTTGAAAAATTAGGTATTGACAAAATGCCAAAATATTTTTCTGAAATTACATTTGGTGGCAAAATCTGTTTTTTATTTATAAAATTTGCCTTAACATTTAAAAATAATTTAACATTTACCCAGATGACTCCAGAATTTTCACTTTTTAATTAATTTATGTTGTATCATAGAGTCATTTAAAAAGTGAATAAAGTGATAATCTCTAGTTGCATCTGTATTGCTGTAAATGGCATTATTTCATTCTTTTTTATGGCTGAGTAGTATTCCATTGTACATATGTACCACATCTTCTTTATCCATTCATCTGTTGATGGACATTTAGATTGTTTCCATGATTTGGCTATTGTGAATAGTGCTGCAATGAACATAGGGGTTCATGTACCTTTTTGGATTATAGTTCTGTCCAGGTATATTCCCAGGAGTTGGATTGCTGGATCATATGGTAATTCTATTTTTAGTTTTCTGAGGAACCTCCATACTGTTTTCCATAGTGGTTGTACCAACTTACATTCCTACCAACAGAGTAGGAGGGTTCCCTTTTCTACAGACCCTCTCCAGCATTTGTTATTTGTAGATTTTTTAATGATGGCCATTCTAACCAGTGTGAGGTGGTACCTCACTGTAGTTTTGATTTGCATTTCTCTAATAATTAGTGATGTTGAGCATCTTTTCATGTGCCTACTGGCCATCTGTATGTCTTCTTTAGAGAAATGTCTATTAAGGTCTTCTGCCCATTTTTTGATAGGGTTGTTTGTTTTTTCTGTTATTGAGTTGTATGAGCTGTTTGTATATATTTGAGATTAAGCCCTTGTCTGTCACATCATTTGCGAATATTTTCTCCCATTCCGTATGTTGTTCTTTTCATTTTTTTTATGATTTCCTTTGCTGTGCAAAAGGTTGTTAGTTTGATTAGGTCCCATTTGTTTATTTTTGTTTTTATTTATATTGCCTTGGGAGACTGACCTAAGAAAATCTTGGTACAATTTATGTCAGAGATTATCATACTAAGTGAAGTAAGTCAGAAAGAGAAAGACAGATACCATATGATATCACTTATATGTGGAATCTAAAATATGGCACAAATGAACTTATTTACAAAACAGAAACAGATTCATAGACATAGTGAATAGACTTGTGGTTGCCAAGGGAGAGGGAAGAGGGAGAGGGATGAACTGAGAGTTTGGGATTGTTAGATGCAAACTATTACATTTAGAATGGATAAACAACAAGGTCCTAATGTATAACACAGGGAACTACATTCAATATCCTGTGATAAACCATAATGGAAAAGAATATAAAAGAAGAATGTCTATATGTGTGTAACTGAGTCACTTTGCTGTACAGCAGAGACTGGCACAACATTGTAAATCAACTATACTTCAATTTAAAAAAAAAAGAAAAAAGTGAATAAAGTGAATACGTGGGAGAAGGGTCTCAAGTTAGAGACTGACTAAATAAGGAAAAAAAAAGGAAGCAGGAATGAAAAGATCTACAAAATATATGAATAATTAATACAGTTTTTTAGCTTTTACTTTATCATTATCTTTGATGGCTTTAAAAGAAAAAACAACACAGTTTAGTAATGGAGTTCAGGTTGAAATAAGAAGAGAATTGCTTATCCTTTTACTTGAAAAAAAAAAGTGCTTGTCAACTAAGTACTTAATTCTTTTCCTGTGGGACTTTAAGAATTGCATTAGCAATGACTCATTTACTGAAAAAAAAAAAATCGAACCAAGTGAGGTGGGGCTTTAGGTTACATGAACTTGCCATAATTCTTCTTAATGAGAACAAAAGAAATACCCTCTTTGATGTAGATAAAGACATGCTAGGAGTGACTGCTGTTGACATTTTGCCCTGAATATAAATGACTTTCGAAAAATACTCAGGTTCCTATTAAACTTATTTTCTATGTTCTTTAATATTCTTCTGAACACAGTGGTAGAAAGCCTCCAGTCAGTGTGAGTAGCCTTAACACCCCTCATATCCAGTTAATCTGTTGAATAATAAGCAAGGACATTTAGAAACAGTGAATTCTTTCATGAGATTCCTATTGCTGCTGTGACAACTCACCTCAAAACTAGAGCTTTAAACAACACCAGTTTATGATCTCACAATTCTGAGGGTCAGAAGTCTGGGTGGGCTCACTGGATCCTCTACTCTGAATCCATAAGGCCAAAATCAAGATATTGGTAAGCCAGGGATTTTATCTGGAAGCTCTGAAGGAGAATCCTCTTCCAAGCTTGTTTTAGTTCCAGGCAGAACACAGTTCCTTGTGCTTGTAGGATTGAGGTCCCAGTCTCCTTGTTGGCTGTCATATGGGGCCTGAGTTTGGTTTCTAGAGGCTTCTCTCTAATCTTTGCATGGGCGTCTACTGCTCAGAATCAGAGACACTACATCACTTTGTTTTCACACTTTGAACTTGTCTGCCTTCTTTATCTCTTTCTCCAACCAGAGAAAGTTCTTTACTTTTTAGGGCTCATATGATTAAACTGAACTCACCTGGATAATCCAGGATACTCTCCTTATGTAGAAGTCACTGATCTCAATTATATCTACAGATTTTGTGTGTGTGTGTGATTTAATATAACATTTTCACAGGTTTAGGTAGTGGATATCTTTAGAAAGCCATTCGGCCTGTCATATTCCCAAATCTACTAATTGGTAAGAATGTTAGAATAAGTGGACCAAAAAATAAAAAAAACTTTTCATAACCTAGAGATAACAAAATTGGAATATTTATAAAAACTCATGAGATACAAAAGACATTTTAGAAATGCTGGAGCTAATAGTTTACTTTGGGAGACTTGGCTTGATTTGTGACGATAGAGCCTTTAACCGAGGAATCAAGAAAGATGTAGGTCATACAATTAATCGGAATAGAACAATAAAAATTTATGGCTAATCTCAAAGGAGTTATAAAAAATGAAGCTTAGATTCTGGAGAATTTACAACAAGGAATTAGAGGTAATGAAGAGTCAGTGTGGAGCAGGATTCCATGGTGACTAGAATTAGTGATTGCCAATCATGTATTAGAAGCTAAGTATAATAATACTAGAAATTCACATTGGTATATTGCTTTACAATTTTAAAAGTGCTTTCAGCCACAAAAATTTTTGATGGTACAGCTCATAATTTTCTGGGATTTTATTTTTGTGTCTTAGCCAAAACACTGAACACAAAATACATGTGTTCAGCCATTTTCAAGTTTCTGAGGAATTAAGAAATATATTTATTTTATCAAGAGAATAGCATACCTTTCAATAAGTATACCAAAATACCTCAAGTCTAGAAAAATTACATAGCTAACTTCTTGATAAAGGAATGTAAAGCAATTTGGGTAAGAATTTGCCATTCTGTTTCAATGTCTAGAAGGTCCTCTTTGGGGATTTTAAATTCTGTAGGCATCTTGGTAGTTGAACCTCACCTTGGCAGTCAAGAAAGCATTTGTGTTCATATCTATTTAGAGATATTTTTCTTTAAGGTTATCCTTCTAATCTTACCGTATCATTATGGTACTTTCCTGGCTTCCCAAATGGATTTGACATTCTTGTGTCCTAAAAGATGATTTATAAGCATGGTTAAAATAATTCAGCTCTCCAGAGTCTGCTCACCTCTAAATAAACTGAAAATTCTAAGCAACCTACCCTGTAATGTACAGGTTGAGACCCAAGGCTTGATTTAATTCTCCCTTCCAAGCTGAAGATATTCAGCTGAGTTCATCCTGATACAATCAGATTTTTAAAAAATTGTCTTTGAACTAAGTAAGAAACTTGAAAATTAGAAAGGATAAGATGTTCCTTCAATCAAAATTCTGACCAGCCCAGATC
This sequence comes from Lagenorhynchus albirostris, assembly GCF_949774975.1. Taxonomy (NCBI): domain Eukaryota; kingdom Metazoa; phylum Chordata; class Mammalia; order Artiodactyla; family Delphinidae; genus Lagenorhynchus; species Lagenorhynchus albirostris. Next base: position 128,587,327 of record NC_083099.1, read on the forward strand.
ATAGTTTAGCTTAATTGAGTAGATTCTAGTCCTCCTTCACCAAATAGTTATTTTCTTTCTTTTTTGCTTCCCTGCTTCATGGTTTTGAATCCAGCTTGTTGGTTCCAGTCTTGGAGATAGTTTGCTTTTGTTGCTGATACTGGTTGTGGTAATGGCCTGGTTGATTTTTAAGAGCATCATAGTGAGAAACCTGTGATGCTCCCAAGTTTTCATGACTGTTTTGAAAGAACACCTTCACTTTTCTCCCTGTTATCCTCTCCCTTCTTGCTGCTTCCTGAATAAACCAAGCTCATTTCAGCTTTAAGACCTTGTTTCCTTCTTCCTGAAATACACAGTCCCCGATCCTCACATGACTGCTTTGCTGTTCTTCGAATCAATTTAGCTGTCACCTCCTAGGAGTTCTATCCTGCCTACCAAATATAAAGTATATTCACTATTCAGTGTCACTTCATTCCAGCTTAGAACTAGTCACTTGTCTCATTCATTTTTTAAAATTTCCTATTTATGTATTTTATATCTCCTCCTGTAGTAATATTAATGAATGGGTAGATAAATGGGGGGGATATATAATTGTAGCCTTCCATTTCTGAACTTTGTTCAAGACAAGATGATATGGATAACCTATAATCATACTTCTACCTATCAATGCATTACAACAAAAGCTCAGAACAAAATATTTATGGCTTAGTTGTATAGATATGATAACAACAATATCCTAAGACAGTAAGGTCTCTGGCTCCTTCCAAAGCCCGTAGCTTGTTTCCCACCCACTGAATTCTTCAATTGCCCTGTAGGATCTTTATCAAGATCCAGTAACATCCCGTATTACTACCCTGTGTTGTGACATTCTACTATCTTCTCATCAACAGCATATACTGGAAAGAAGCTGAGGTCTCTAGGCTGATGCATCAATGAGTCCCTGGCCAGAGTGTTAAGTCTCCTCTAGTGTTTCAAATATCATGTTTTTTTCATGTAAGTTATCCACTATATATACTGTCATGTTTTCCAAGAAATACTCTATAGTGGCTACAGTTCAGGGCAAAGTTGATGTGAGAGCAATTTCTGAGAAGAGGGTTCACTTTTGGAACTTTTCACAAACATCCATCTGAAAACAGTTACAGAAGCCCTGGGAGCAAACAAGCTGACACTTTTGCATTGCTCATCACCTCGTGGAAGCTCCAGCAGACGGCCACCCTGTAAGTCACCCTGTAAGGCATGAGTTTTCTGGGGTCACTGCCAGAACATCATCTTTCTGGCGTCTTCTGTCATTTTTATAACTTCTGCATATATTTTTGATTGTTATTTAGGAAATGAAGTTTTCCTCAATGCTCTCCTCTTATTTAGCAGATACGTGATATGTCCTTGGAAAGTTAGAGATACCTTTTGAGTTTTTAAGGAAGAGATCCAATATATTCAGAACCCTGGAAACCATTTCCAAAGCCTCAGATAGTAAAGGGAAAGGGTGTAACCACTGGCTACACACTAGTTCCTATTAGGGTGTGTGAGATAGTGTGGGAGTTTGACTTTCTGTTTCAGAGTTAAACATGTTTTCAAAATCCTTTGAAATATCCAGGGAGTTTTTCCTCCTAAGTGATTATTCTATAAAGGTAATGGAGTGATTCAGCCAAATCTATGCATTTTCATTTGGATAAACTTTGATGGCCTCTACTGAAGAATTCGAGATTCCAATGTTTTGGACTCTGTCCAGCTGCTATATGATGGAAATTTACTTTTAGAATATATTCTGAGAATATAAGTCCTTCCAAGTACTTCTGTAACAAGTGTCTCTATAAAACTGAGTAGCATTTGCAGCATTGAAAAACATTAGAAATTCATATCATCAGCATATTGCAATAATAGAAGGAAGATCTGCATTGCCTCTTAATTGTAGTTATTTTCTAAAATAAATTTGAGCTTCAGATGTGTTTACTTAAGGTTGTACTGGAGCTAATACTCTTCCTTTTGTGGTAAGAATTACTTGAAAACTGTCGGGGTGTGTTTTCTTTTTCTTTTTTTTTTCTTTTCAAAGGAAGTACATTCTAACCATTGCTTAATATCTGGCAGTCATTTAAGCAAAATAAATATTTAATATTCTTTGCATCATTTTCCATCCAAATAATAATATCAAAATACCCAGACACTGGTTACGAAATATATAGAAATTGCGGTAACAGCCAATTTGTTCCCAGAAAGTTTTACAGCTTCATAAAATTTTCCACAATAATCAGGCATTGGAAAAATCTTCTGATACAAACACAAGTCATAGCAAGGCTAATAGGTTAAATGAACCTAAACTCTCTTCCTGTTTCCAAGAAAGAAAGTACACAGTCTAAAACAGCACTCACAGAACAAGGACCACAAAAGCAACAAAAATCAATATATAGTCAATATACAGTAACTGTGAAATAAGGATGTTATCACATTTATATTTACATTAAGGAATTGTTGACTGCCCCAAATATTTCAGCATCCCATGTATCTCTGGCCTTAGGTAGAATGCAAAAGGGGAAATTCAGATTGTTTTCCAAATTGTTTCAATGCAGCTTTTTACTTGCTTCCAGGACTGATCTATGGTTTCTACAGTGTCATGCCTTAGAAACGGACACCTGTTGGCAATACACTTTCCTTCTGACTCTGTTGTGGAGATGAATAGGAAAAGGGAAATTTTAGGATTGAGAAGCTGGTTTGTTTCCAAAGTTTTCTTCCTTAGAGTAACTTTGAGGATTTAAATAAGTACATTGTAAAGTTAAATAATATATGTTCTGCTTACAGGATACTCTGTAAATATGTTATATTAATATTAATGGCTAGATCTGTATTTTTCAGTGGTTGTATTTCTAGCCCCCAATAGTGAGATGTAGTCATAAGTCCCTTCTAACATGTTTAGTGATAGTCATCACTTTTAAAATAACTTTTCATGAATGACAACCCCCTTGATCACTTCACACCTAATATTTTGCATCTTAGTTCTTGGTCAAGCATTGTCAGTTTAGTGTGAATGAAATAAATAGCTGGTTTAAGATCTTGCTCAGTTGGATCCAAGTTAACTCCTTCTCTTATCCCCTCTCTTTTATTCAACACAAATGCACCATTTGTTTTCTATTGAGATTTTTGACTAAGACAATATTGGGACAAAAGTAGAATTATTCTGTACACAATTATCTTTTAAATAATAATGTAAATATCTTCATTTCTGAAAATATTCTGCAATTAGACCTTCTATTTTTTCTATAATAATCTTTATTCAGCCAAAATCTCAAAAGCAAATGAAATACAAATGTCCCAGGCCTTATTCATCTTTGACTATACACTTCTTTGTTGTACCAGATATGTTGACAAGAGACCACTAATTTGAACAGATAAAGCATGAGTTATCAAAGAGCCTATATATCAAAAAGCATATATCCCATATACATATGGGATCCAAAATGGTGGTCTGACATGTACCCAAAACCCAGACTCTTAGCTACTGGGAAAAAACTGAAAGCAACAATTTATATGTGTTAAAACTTCAATATCTTTGTCTTGCAGGTTTATGAAAAGATTTCAATATTTTGTTCCCAGAGAAGGTAGTTGTGGCCATTTGACTTGACTTGGTCCATGAAATTAGAGCAAAGGTGACACGTTACTGCATCTGGAAGTAGCAGTGAGCCTGTTGGCAATTCATCACGTGACCTCCCATCTCCAGTGCTTCAGAGACCATGGAAGCACATATTAAAATGAAGCTTCCATCATCCTGGGACCTTGAGTAACTTGAAAGGTAGAGTCCCTCTGTTAAAACAGTATGAATATTCAGGATCTGTAAAGAATACATTTGCTGTGTCAATTTACTGAGATTGGGAAATGTGTTTGTTACTTCAACACAGTGTTGCCTATCCTGATGGGTTATAACTACCATCACCACCAAATGTCCACTGGTTATTTCCTTTTTCTCTCCAGCTCAATATACCTCTGGCCATAAAACTGTTACAGATGTCACCAGCTATTATGTGATCCATATTCTACACATGGAGCATGAATATCCAATTGTTGCTAGATTTTAAGCAAAGGAAGAAGGGATGGCCTTCTTCCAAACATTGCCTCACTTGGACAGGCAAGAACTCTGTTTAATTTGCAGTTTCACATCATCTATCTATAATAACTTCAGTAGCTCTGGTCATTTCTCTTGCCCGGATATTTTGAAACTTTTAGTCCTGTCTTCAAGAAGCTAAATTCCAATTATGAGACTAAGTAAGGAAAATATGTTATATAATCTCTCTCACTCACCTATGCTATTCTTGTCCCTCATAAACACACACACACACACACACACACACACACACACACACACATACACACACAAATCTCTCTTTTGGTCACTTACTAAACAAATATTCCCATGCTAATCAATGAATGTAAACAGAGGGTAAGGGTCAGAGTGGGTAGACAGGTTATTCACACTAGTAGGCACTGAGCCACAACTCACCCATCTCAAAACACGCTGTTCCAACAATAAAATAGATAATCTGGGTCCTGGGGCCTCTCCTCTTCTTCCTGTTCTGCCAGAAACTTGATAGGACTATAAAATCCAACAGACTATAAAGCTTTTAACCTGAATGAGTAATATCTCATTGCAGATGGGAATTATTATTTGGTTTTATCAATCCTTTACTTTTAAATTGTTTACAATTTTTGCCCTTCTGTGCAATGATAATGTACTTTAGGGGGTACCCCAGCTGTATGTTAATATCCCAGCTCACACAAAGTTATAATTTTCAGCGTAAGCATAAACATGAAATTCTCAGAGTGGAATGGAAATTCTGATTCTCTGTCAATAGCTTGCTTATCATTTAATTTTTTTTTAATTTTCTTTTACAGCATAATATATTTTATTCATTAAAAATAAGTGAAAATCTATGATACCTAAGGGGGCTTTGATCTAATTTCCCCAACACTTTGAAATTTATTGTACATAGCTCTTATTTTAGGTGAAATAGTATATGTTTTCCTACACTCTTAGGAGTATGTGTGTTTATATGGGTATGTGGGACATGTTCAGAGAAGGTAATAATACACCTGGGTAGAGAGAGGAGGTTATACTTATTCTTTATAGTAATCAGTAAATTCCTGTTGAGGGGGTGGGTGTGATATGAGGGAGGGAGCTAGACAGAAGCAGTAGGAAAGCATTTGTCTTAATTGCTTTCCCTGAGAATGGCTCCAGGAGCCCTTCTGATCCTAGCATGTTTGAGAACATATGTTTCTCTCAATCTGCTTATACCTTTCCAGTAACTCTTTCCTAGAAGGATTTTAGGCTGCTGTTGTTTTGCTCTTTTCCCATATGCTTCCTATGGTCCAGAAACATCTCAGTCTTTCTTCTTTGTTCTAGACAGTTTCTTGTTTTAACACTATTATTGAATAATTTAGAATGCAATATTTTTCTGCCATACTTAGGCAGAAGTATGTGTTCAATCTGCCATCCAAATCCAGTCTGAAGCCCATTTTGAAAAGATTCTATAAACCTTTCAGCAAAAACAGTTATATTTTAAATCTACAGAATTTCCACCTACTGAATTTATGAAAATATATCTGGGGCTAATAGCATTAATAAAATATGTTTAAAATAGACATTTGATTTTTTTTTAAATATTGTACTGATACAAATAAACTGGCTTTTTAGATTCATGGAATTCATTCAAGGACTTTACTTTTTATAAAATGTGCAGTTTTCCATATTTTATTGAATAAATTAATATTTGCTATATTTCACTAATTCAAATATCTGTAGAGGTTATACAATGTGATGTAATGCATCATGCCTGAGATATACAAACTTCAGTGTGAAATAGACACATAAATACTGCTAGGTAATATTTATTGAACACTTGCCATGTCAAAGCATTGTGCTAACCATTTTGTAAGCTCTTTCTCATTTAATATTTATAGCTACTCTTTGAAATATTACTATCTTTATTTTGCATTTAAAAATTGTAATATTTTAGTGTAACAAGTCTTAAAATGTTTATACACAAAGGACAGTGGTAATAAAAATGAGCGAAACAAAGTTCTCATAAAGAAACACAAGAGACCTGGGCCTTATAGAATAAGGATTTGCCAAATAAAAGATGAGTGAGAATAAAAGCTATTTCAGAGGAAAAGGGAAGGGAATTATCTTTACAGAGACCCAAATCTTATTAATATTTCAATGCAGTTGGATTAAAGTGTGCCAAAAAATCACCAGAAGTGAAGGTGGCCATGTTCAGAGCATGGATTTGAACCGTATCTTAAACATGAGGAAAAAGCCATAAAAAAGTATTTATTATGGTAGTAACTCTATCAGACTTGGATTTTAGAATAAAAACTTTTGTGATTTATACACAACTTACTACAGTTCATCTTAAAATTTCTTATGCTTTTCTTTTTTGGTGAAGGGATAGGCATTTTGAAAGTGCATATCATGTTTAGATATCTTAATAGTTTCCTTAGTTATGCTGTGTCATGTGATTCCCAACAAGTTAATAGAATAAATAGGAATAGGCTCATTTTAGAGATTAGGAAAGTGAGACAAGAAAGGATAAAAAAATTGCACACACCAAATGGTTTATAAGAGGTGGGTCCAGGATATGAAACTTTCAGACGCTAAAACTTGGCTACTACTTATTAGAAGCCAGTGGAGGTCAGAGCCCTCTGCAACATATTTCTAGGATGTACTTACGTATAGTTAGTTTTCACTGGATACTTGATAAATGAATAAAAATCGAATAGAATGTACAAAATATACTTTATTTGATGGTTAAATAAATTCTTGGCAAGTAAAAGAATGAGCTATAATTTATTGGCTATTATTTATAGCTTACTTTAAGCCATAAAATCCTATAAAGAGGCAGAAAAACATCCTCAAAAGTATTCTAAGATTATCCATATTTGACAGTAAATATTTGACAGTAAATTATTTGACAGTAAATAATTTTACTTTTGGAACAAGGATGACTCAGAGAATTTATGTGCTTAAATGGCTTTTTGATTTTCAAACGTTTAAGTCTTGAATTTTGGTCCCATCATTTGTTTTTGTTTACACTTCCTTTTATCATTGTATTTACCATTTAAATCTCATGTTTTATAGTGGCCTTCTATTACCACCTGCCCATTAGATGTAGAAAAGCTTTAACATTGCCAGATGATTTCCCTATGTTTGTATAATCAAGTGTTTGTGAGTTTTGTGGTGATCACCTGCAAGTGGTGATCATCTGGTGAAACACTTCAGAATGAAAGGATTTCATTTGCAACAACCATCTGAGTGGCCTGGTTGATTTCTCTTCTCCAAGATACACATGCTAAGCCTAAAAATGTAACTGTAAATGTATTTAAAAGCAATCGTGTAATGCTTTAATTTTTACATCTAATGTCTTGCTCTAGAGGAGTAAGCCAAAGACCAGAGTGGTGCTAGAAGAATCCCTGGAAAATGTGAACACAAGAACTCTGTCTTATAGAGTCATGTTGGCCATTATTGGTCAAGGTCACTGAGAGCAATGCGTGGATAAGAAAGAATTTTCAGAGCCCCAGTTTGCAATACCACCATGCCCAATACTCATGTTCTGAGACCACTTTAGTTACCAGCAAACTTACCTTAAAAATCAATCCCTCAGTGGTTTTTTAACCTTTGTGACTAACAATTTGTAGGAATTTTGTTTGTTTTGTTATATATTTTTGATTATACCACTGTCACTGCCAACCTTGGCACCAAAAATACTACCAGTATTCACCAAGAACCATCACACAACCACCATCCCCACTACCACACTGCCACTTCCACCACCACTAACATCATTACCCCAAGAATGGCAGCAGCACCAATACCTTTATTATAACTACCACCACCACCACCACCATCACAACGGACATCACCACCAACAACAATGAGAAAATAACTTGTTATATTTCCCCAAGAACAGCAATATTTGTTGAGAATGTCAAGGTTCCTTTTTTCCTGCCTCTGTCCTACCATCACCAAATGTGAAAAATTTAGTCTTTGTTTCATTAGGCTATTAAAATAGCAAGTGAGATGGTAAGACATAAGGAGAACCATTGGAGAACATTTATTCCTGAATTAAACAGAGCTGTTTTTCACTTCTACTGATCTGATTTTTATATAAAAACTACAACTTCTACTCTATGTGAGACCAGAAGGTTTAACTGGCAGCCACAAAACAGCACTCAGCCTAACTTTTAAGCACAGAAATAAATATTACACATATCAACCTAGTTCAGATAGCAATATAAGAATGTGATGTATGTTTAATAAAAATCATTAGGTTTTGTTTCGAGAAAATTAATGACATACAGCAGAGGGTCATTAGCATCCTAAGGGAATTCATCAACATCATTAACCAGCATTTTGGAGGTAGCATTAAATGTTGGGAGTCATTTTATTTTAATTAAGACATAAGATGTATCGAAAAGGAAAATGACATCAAAGATAAGCAGAAATGCCCAGTGGTTGACTAGTTAAGAAATGACACTGAACAAATACATTTATGAATGTCAGTTGCCCTGAAATTTTAAAGTCTTAAATCTTGGTTTAAGAATGAAGGACATAATTTAATATTTTTACTTTTATAATATATTTTACTTTTTAGAACTGTTTTAGATATATGGAAAAAATGATGATAGTATAGATTTTGTATAACCCAACAGCCAGATTCCCCTATTATTATTATTTTATATTATTATTTTATATTATTATGGCATGTTTGCTAAAATAAATAAACCAACACTGGTACATAATTATTACTAGAATCTATACTTTATTTAGATTTCCTTAGCTTTTATTGAAAGTCCTCTATCCATTTCAGGATCCTGTTCAAGTTACCATATTAGATTTAGCTCTCATGTCTCCTTAAAATCCTGTTGGCTGTGACAGTTTCTCACACTTCCCTTGTTTTGATCATCTTGGTAGGTTTTTTGTTTTTGTTTTTGTCTTGGCTGTGCCAGGTGGCTTTCAGGATCTTAGTCCCCGACCAGGAATCAAATCCGTGCCCGCTGCAGTGGAAGCACAGGGTCCTAACAACTGGACCACCGGGGAATTCCCAATGATCTTGGTAGTTTTGAGGAATACTTTTCAGGTATGTAGCTGGAACCCCCTCTACTGTAATTTGATTTTTTTTCCTAATTAATCTGTGGTTAGGGATGTCTCAGAGGAAGATAATAGAGGTGAAGTGCCACTTTCACCCCAACATATCAAAGGTACACACTATCAACACTATCTATCAGTACTGATATTGTCCTTGATCACCTGACTGAGGTGGTGTTGATCAGGTGTATCCATTGTAAAGTTACCCCCTTCCCCTTTCCATACTGTACTTTTTGGAAGGAAGTCACTATGTACAGCCTTTATTTAAGAAATGTGGTATTATGCTACACTTCCATGAGGCAGTGCATCGACAGCAATTGTTTGAAATTCTTCATTATAAGAGATTTTTCTCTTCTCTTCCATTTATTTATCCAGTCATTTATGTATAGCACTATGGACTCAAGGATATTATTTTATACTTTGGATTATAATCCAATACTACTTTATTTATTTTATTGTTCACATTGCTCTGTCTTTGTCCATCGGGAGATCTTTCAGTTGATTCCTGTGTCTCTTTAACATACCTTCATCATTGTGATATGTGTCTGTTGTGTGTGTTTTGAGTACTTCTTACTTTCTGGAACTACAAAATACTCTGGACTGATCTTGTATATTTCCTGCTGCAGTTCTAAAATCAGTCATTTATCTAAGGAACCCTGGTTTCTTTTACTGGAGATTAGTATTACAAATGAAGATCTGGGAGCAAGGTGTGCTCATTGCTACTGGGGTGACTTTGCTTCTAGGCCGTCTCAGCTGACAGACAGGGATATATATGTATACACAGTAACCTGTGTGTATACACATATCTGTAAATATTTCTACATGTAAACTTCCATAGTAAGCTAAACATGAGTTCATACTGATGTATTCAAATGCAAACCATTACCAAATGGATCATTCTAATCTCTTTCCTTTGGTTATCTGTAACCTTCCACTCCAACAGAGAAACCTGGATTCCACTATCCCCATCTATTTACTTAATTGCTCAGTGCTAGTATACATGCACAGCGGTTTCATAATTTCTAATGCATACCACAATGGGAAACATCTGTATCAACTAGATTATAGTGCATATATGTAGTCCCCTGTTTTTTAAGTCTTATAGATTTCACTCATTTCCAGCGTTTCTTATGTCAGAATCTTTCCCACAACCACATTCATTGACATTGTTTCAGAGATTTGTAATACAGTTAGATTATTTTGTCATTGTCAGTATTTTGTCCTGGGATCCCATGATATCCTAAATCATTTTTAAAATTTGCAAACATTAAGGGTCACTCTTTTTCTGTAAAGTTTTATGGGTCTTAACAAATGCATGATGTTTTGTAACCACGTTAGAGTATCATACAGAATAGTTACACTGCCCTGAAAATTCCCTCATGCTTTACCTAAACATGATTCTCTCCTGCCTCTTAAACTGTAGACTTATTCATACTCTATAAGCATGAAATACATTGTTCTTCTTATTATTTTAAACAGTTATTTTTTATATAATTAAGAATAGAAATAATTAAAAATTATTTTACTCATTTATTTTCTGATGTTCTTCCTTCATTATATAGATTTGAGTATCTGACCTATGTATTTTTCATTCTCCCTGAAGAATTTTCTTTTGATATTTTCTTTAGGACAGGTCTGTTGATGAATACCTTAAGTTTTTGTTTTTCTGAGAAAGTCTTTTTTTCTCCTTTACTCCTGAAGTATAATTTTGCTTGATAAAGAATTCTATACTGGTAACTTTTTTAAAAAAAATAAATTTGTCACTCCACTCTTCTTGTATGCTTTCTCATGAGAAGTCCAATATAGTTCTTATCTTTGTTCCTCTATAAGTAAAGTGTTATTTCTCTGTCTTTTTAAATATTTTATCTTTGATTTTCTTCAATTCAAATACTTTATGCCTAGTGTAGATTTTTCAGTATTTAGCCTGCTTGATATTCTCTGAGCTTCCTGCAGCTATTGTTTCATATTTGTCATTAATTTTGGAAAATACTTGGCCAAATATTTCTCCTGTTTCATTCTATTTTTCTTTTCTCCTTTTGGTATTCTAATTACACACAAGATACACCTTTTAAAATTGTTCCATGGTTCTTAGATGTTCTTTTTTTTTTTTTTTTTTCTTATTCATTTTCCTCTCTGCATTTAAGTTTGGGAAGTTTCTATTGTCATATATTTCAGATCACTAATTTTTTCCTCAGCTGTGTCCAGTCTACTGATGAGAGGATCAAAGGGATTCTTCAAGCCTGTTTCAGTGTTTTTGATTTCTAGCATTTCCTCTTAATTTTTTCTTAGAGTTTCCATCTGTTTGATTATATTACCCATCTGTTCTTCCCTGTTGTCAATTTTTTTCCATTACAGTTCATAACATGATAATCATAGCTATTTTAAATTCTCTGTCTGATAATTTCAACATCTGTTTCATATCTGTCTGTTTCTGATGTTTGCCCTGTCTCTTCAGACTGTTTCTTTTTTCTTGGTTTTTAGCATGCTTTGTAATTTTGTTGAAATCTGGACTTTATGTATTGAGTAAATTGGTCTTTGGTGTGATGGTTTATGTTAATCTGGCTGGGAGTTCTGCTTTGTTTATTGTTTGATGTCTGTGTAGGTGGCAAAGGCTTCAAATTCCTCTAGTGTCTTAGATTTTTGTCTCTCATGTTGTCTTTAGAATTTGCTAAGAGAACTTTCTTAGAAAGAGTCTGTGTCCTGCAGCTTTTTCATCTGTAATCTGCTGTTATTAACCTGGAGCCCTGCTGGTATTGGAGTAGAGTGTGTTCTATAATCTTATGTTTAAATCTCAGTATTTAAATTGACTTGCAACCTTGAACTGTGACTTTAACTATTATTTCTTAGCTCCCTCTCCCTCAACCCCACCCTTAGGTGAAACAGGAAGGGCAGAGGGGCTAGAGTCAGGCATGTGTCCCTCCATAGCTCAGACAAGGCTCTAGTAAAATCCTCTTCAGTGGAAAGTTGGCTTTGTTATGAAGAATGTCTTGGGTGTATTTCTAATGGCTCCTAACCCTTCTCCCTATCAGATCCACATACAATTTTTCTTGACTCTTCACCATAAGAATCTGGTAAGATTTTTAGAAGTAGAACCCATAAAAGTCCAAAGAGTGTGGTCCATGAGGTTTTCTCACTTTTGTGCTAGTCTACAGTCAGCATCCAGTAATTTGTCAAAGTTCCAATTCAAGTGTTCCTACCAGTTTTTGGCCTGAGCACTGTCTACCCCAGGTTAGGAGACCTCACTATGACTCTCAAATTTGTTATCTCTTTAGATTACAAGGTGGTGTTTTGTCCTGTAATCTTACTTCTCTAATAAGTCCAAAAAAATCATTATTTTTTAGTTTACTCAGCTTTTTCTTATTATAAGTATGCAACGGAGACTTCCAAGCTCCTTACATTTTAGACCTAGCAAGAGAACACCCTAACTTTTTAACAGTATCCATTTGGATGACACATGTTTTAGAGAAGACAGCAAGATATTACATGCTTTAAGGTATTTCCATTATAGCAGTTCTTATACAAGTTGATGTTAATAATACTAATATTGGTTAAACGTAAGACTAAAGTTAACACTTCATAATAATCAAGCAGACACAAGACTTTTTAAAATGAAACAGAATATATTCACATTTGTTGCATTAACATGTATTATGCTAAGGTGTGCTGTCCTCAAGTTTTTAAAATATCAAATCAAATGCCATATAAAATTTATTATAAATAGATTTCCTACAAAAATATTATAAAGATGGAATTCATGAATCTACTAAAATATGCTTTTCCTTTTTTTCATATGTTTAGTCCTAAATAAGTGACTTGCTTAACTTTTATTTGATGATAATGGGGACATTGTGGCTAATCTTTGTACTATTACTTTCCTTTTGAGAGATATTAGAAAATTATATTTTTAGGCATACCTCATTTTATTGTGTTTTGCTTTATTGTGCTTCACAGATACTGCGTTTTTGCACCTCATGTCTCTGTGTCACATTTTGGTAATTCTTATAATATTTCAAACCTTTTCATTATTATCATTATATTTGTTATGGTGATCTGTGGTCAGTGATATTTGACGTCACTATTGTAATTGTTCTGTTGCACTGCAAATCGCAACCATATAAAATGGAGAACTTAGTCAATTATTGAAATGACAGCAAAGGATTTAAAATATTATGTCAACTTAGTTGATAAAGCAGCAGCAGGGTTTAAGAGAATTGACTCCAATTTTGAAAGAAGTTCTACTGTGGGAAAAATGGTATCAAACAGCTTTGCATGCTACAGAGAAATCATTCGTGAAAGTGTTACTGAGTCCAAACTCGTGCTGCTTGCCACAGGATGGGTGAATAAATCAAGAGACTGAGCTGTTGGGGCAAGGTATAACGACTTTATTCGGAAAGCCAGCAGACTGAATAGATGGCAGACTAGTGTCTCAAAGCACCATTTTACCTGAGTTAGAATTCAGACTTCTTTTATACTAAAAGTGGGTGGGTGGGAGGCTGTGACTGGTTGTTGCAGACTTCTTGGTGCTGGCTGGACAAGAGGGTATGTGATAACCCTTTGTTCTTGCAGCTGTCCACTTATGTCTAGTCACAATGTTCCTGTAAACTTTCAACTCAACCAATGTCATTTTCTGTTTTGTAACTTTTTATCTCTATGTGGATGAAAAGTGTTATGGCTTTAAATGTCCAGCCTAGAGGCAGAGACTTGACAAAGGGCTATATGTATATTTCAGGCTATAAGCACCATTTCTATTAGACAAAGGTGCAGAACCAGCATGACAAAGCACAGAGAACAGAGCACAAAGTTTAGAGTTAAAGGAATAATAGCTCCAACATGGAGTCAGGTTTGTTCTTCTTTGTTATAAAAGGAAAAGTTAAATGATGCAGCAAACTTCATTGTCTTATTTTAAAAAGTTTCCACAGCCATTCCAGCTTTCAGCAATCACCACCCTAATCAGTCAGCAGCCAGCAACATCGAGACAACATCCTCTAACAACAAAAAGATTACTATTCCCAGAAGGCTCAGATGATAGTTAGCATTTTTTAACAGTAAAATATTTTTTGATTAAATTATGTATATTTTTAAGACATAATCCTATTGCACACTTAGTAGAATATAATATAGTGTAAACGTAACTTTTATATACACTGGCACTAAAACATTCACTTGACTCTATTTATCTATTCATTTTACTGTGGCGGTCTGGAACCACTCCCGCAATATTCCCCACATATGCCTGTGTATATATATGTGTATATATATATATATATATATATATATATATGTGTGTGTGTGTGTGTGTGTATTATCAGAAAATGTAATAACTAATTTTGTTGCACTAAAGGTAGACTGAATACATTTATGTAATTAAGAAATTAGAAAAGTGTTTTATATATCTAGATCAGAGGTCAGCAAAGCTGTGGCTTATGGACTAAATCCAACCCACAGCCTTTTATTATTTTTTTTTTTTGTAAATAAAGCTTATTGGAACACAGCCACCTCATTTATTTACATATTGTCTATAGTTGCTTTCAAGTGTAAAATAACAGAGTTTATTTGCAGCAGAGACCTTATGGACCACAATGCTAGGATATTTATTATCTTTCTTTGCAGAAAAAGTTTGCCTATTTAGATGTATCCTGATTTAACACAATATGATATCAAAATTTAACACTTTGCCACAGAATATATTCTAATTAATTAATAATTAAATTTAATGGAAAAAGACTTGAAATTTCTGAGAGCATATTTATTTTGCTAAAAAGTGTATAATTATACTGTAGTCTTTATTTAAGTAATTTACGTTTTCATCAATCTAGGAAATACTGGCACATTGAATTTGGTTTTATGGTATGTTAAATTCTTTTTATCATTGCACATAAATAACTAATCAAAATAGATGTAACAAAAACAAAGAAAAAAGTGTTCATATCAGTTATTTAAAAACACTTGGTATTTTATATTAAAATCCATGAAATTAAACATTTGAGTACCTTCCTTAGCATTAAATATGTATTAAGCAGATTGAATAAATTTTTGCAAATATGGTGTGCCAAGAGAGTTTGATTTAAGAACTTTGGTGTTACTTTATTAAATATCTATTTTTTCACTATATTTAATAGATGGAAAAGAATGTTATTGGTATGTTTATTTTATTTATTGGTATGATTTCTTTCCAAGCACCAGAATGATAAATAAACAAATTGAAACAGGACTTTGGAATACTGCTTTCCACATAAAGTTAAAAAATTAAGTGTGGCTCAAATCCTGAGCTCATGGGTCATTTAGTGTTTATCCTCATTTGTAACAAGCTTGCATGTGACATTAGCAATCTGCACTTGTCATGCAGTTTGCATTTTTATTTAGGTTGGTGGATGCTGTGAAAATTTATTGATTGAAAGAGGGAAGCAGTTAATAGGAAGGATATGGTCAAGTCATAAACAACACTCTTTTATGGAGACAAAAGTTCACTAGACTGCCCTTACTCTAAAAAATACTCAAACAACCCAAGGAATTTTAAAAAGAGCAAAATTCCAATCCTGACTCAGTCTCCCCTGGATATGCATAACTGTCTTCCTGAAATTCATAATTTTAACTCATAATAAGAGTTTTCAAAAGATAGGCAAGAATACTGGGGGGGTCAATAATAACCCACTTCAATCCCTTTTTTGTTGTTGATAAAACCTAATATATGTTGTTTTACTCAACACAAAAATAGCAACTTAGTTTCACAAATTCCACTATCTAAAAGAATATGAACACTCAAAAAACTAACTTTGGTACAAATATTTCATATTGTTAAATTCTGTTTCTGTTCTCCAACTATCTACATCAACTTAAAGCACTGCATATTGGCATAGGGGCTGCTTTTTGAGTTTGAGGCAAACACAATCTGTGTGAATTGGGACCCACACATCCTTTTCATCCAAAGCTCCCTGGAGGCCCCAGGAATAATCTCTCTCAGACACCCCCTAACTCCCCATTGTCCAAACCCCTACAGAATTTGGTTAAACAAACAACTTTTTAGGTTGCATATCCCACCCACCAAAACATACTGTAAAAGCAACAGCCTACAGAAAGCAACACCTTGCTGTGGCAATTTATAATAATCCTCTGTATAATACTTAGGAGTCTTTAATTTTGACGTAATGGAAAATGTAACTCAAATTAGTTCAAACAATAAAGTGGGTTTACTGCCTCATCTATCAGGAGGGTTCAAATGCTCATGTTTTATTTGATTTTGTTGCTTTGCTACCTCATTAGGAAGCAGGATTCTTTAATTAGTCTACTTTGCCTTCCATAATGAGCTTTGTTTATCCTAAGGCTGGCTTTCTTCTGGGAAAGAAGATAACCACAGCAGTATACACATTTGTAGCATGCACCACCTCGAAAGGTACAGACAGGGCATGCTATTCTAAAAATATCTTCTCTAGTCTCATTTGCTGAGCTTTGATGAGTCCCATGGATACTTATTAATATTATGTCAGTTAGCTCAGCTTCGGCACCCGTGTTCCCTCATAAACTACAGATTGTGTGAAGGATTCATGGACGCTAAAAAAAAAGTGTAGTTACCCAGAGACAGTGTTATGAATGTTAAGGAAGTAATGAAAATGTCCCTGACACACTAAATTATCAAATGACACTCCTAACCATCTGTAAATTCTAACTATACTTCTTAATCTTGTTAGTGTCTATTTTAAAAAATAACTCTGTGAAAGGCATCATCTTCTGGAAGTTAAAACATTATGTACCTTCAGTTACTAAAGACATCTTGCAACTATTCATAGAAAACTCATTTTAGTCCACATATTTATCTGTATGTCTTTCTTCAGAATGTAGAAGACAAACCAGGAATAAATGGTCCAATTCAATTATACAAAACAGATGCATTAGGAATCATCCACTTGTATGCTGGTTAGCCTACCAATCTACTAAAGAAGAGAACAGTAGTGTAATTCCCTATACTTACCATGAGCTACATTACCTCTATACCAAATATCGAAATAACAGAAAGCACAATAATCTCAAATATCAATTTTCCAACAATAGGGACAAATCTCCCTTTCATATTGATGATGGTAAACCTTGAATTAATTAAAAGAATTTGCAATGATGGAGTGATATTTATCTCTATTTAAAAAAATAGTAGCTTTTTTGTTTATCCTTAAAACAAAGTAAATAGAAGTCCCTAACCAGGTTTTAAACTTTTTTCCCTTATTCACATATTTCCTTCAGAAAAATGAAAACCTATATTTGAATGAAGCCCATGGTAATGTTTAAAGTTACCTTGTTCTTTGTGTACATCATTTGCCTAAAAATATGTATAACACATTATAAATCAACTATACTCCAGTAAAAATTAATTTAAAAAATATATACTGTAAGTTTTCTGCTTGACAAGCATTGAATTTTTTACCAAGGGAGGAAAAAAAGGAAAAAAAAAAAAACAAATGAAATAATTCCTAAAGGAGCACACTGATTAATGGAGCTATGCCAGTGGAAAATTAGAAGGGGAAGAGAGAATTCCTATCCTGGAGTGCTGTAGGAGAGGGAGGGAGGGCAACTAAGTCAGCTTTGAATACTTAGGGATGAGCACATAGAGAATTTATCCTTTACTTGAGAATAAATGTATGAATTAGATTTATCTTTATAGGGAAACAGAAAGAAGAGATTGTAAGAAGATGGGACATCTAACCACAGAAAGTTAGAACTGGAAAATGGTTAATTTGGGTTAAAGAGAGTATACACCAGATTACAAAATGCTTTAAATACTGTGAAAGGTGTTTAGATTTTTTTAACCAGTAAGAATGTTGAACTTGAGAATAGAATTGATAAATTTTCATGCTAGAAAAGTCCGTCTTTAGCACTATGAAGGAGAGATTGGCTTAGGGTGAGCAGAGAGCATGCTGCTCAGGACTTAAAGGAAGATCAAGCCAAAGAGGCAATTAGAAAAATCTAGGCTAATAGAATAAGCACATAACTTAGGGCAAGAATTATTGGATGAGTGAAAAACACTTTTAGAAGAAAGTTGTTTTAATGTGAAGGAAGGGGAAGAAATTTATAAATACATCAGGTTATGTTTCGAGCTATTAGAAAGCTACTTGCAGAAATGGCAAGAAGGGCAGAGTTTTATTCATGGCTTTATTCTTTTTTTGTTTTTTCCTTAAACATTGATACAATCAGGTAAGGTCCCAGAGCTCTGGTTATTTCTAGTGAAATCCCATCAATTGCTATCCTCCAAACACACAGCTTCATTACCACTATATCTCTAAATATATAAAAGACTAATTTCATCACACCTTAACTATCTTTTTATGTTACTGCCACAAAACACTCATGATTTCCAGGGACCTCATTACCTGGAATCTTATATCTCACCCATAGATGTGGACTGCTTCATATCTGAAACACTAGTTCCTCCTGATGTTCAGACTTAGCAAGCCTCTATCTCCTCAAGATTTTATTGAATATTATCTTCACCTTCTTACACTAATTTAAATCTTTCTCCTTCCTGTGGAAATATATTTCTTAGAGCAGTTTCCTTTTTTTCTCTCACAGTTTTTATAAGACTGGACATAGATGCTAGGTAAGTGTCCTATTTGCTCTTGATAATATCTTCCACCCTATTGTCACTCCCTTCTTTCTCCCAAATTTCCACTTTAAAAACTCATATACAGAAACAGACTCACAGATACAGAGAACAAACTAGTGGTTACCAGTGGAAAAAGGGGTGGGGTGGGGATGGAGACAAGGGAAGGGAAGGGGATTAAGAGGTACAAACTACTAGGTATAAAATAATTGAGATACAAGGATGTAATGTACAACACAGGGAATATAACCAATATTTTATAGTAACATTAAATGAAGTATAATCTATAAAAATATCACATCACTATGTAGTACACCTGAAACTTATATAACATTGTAAATCAACATAGTTCAATTTAAAAAACCTCATATACTTCCTAGATCTAATATCATTCTGTGTCACATACCACAGCTCTTACTCTAATTATTTACAGATTTTGGTTCACATTGTCTCTCATTCCATGAAGATGTCTCCACCTGCTTTATTTTCAAGCTCTTCAACATGGTACATTTTATAATTCCTTTTGCTATCAGTATCCACTTAGAAAATTCTTCTATTCTGTGAGCCTCTCAGTTCTTTTACTTCTTCTATAATTACTTTGTTCTCCACTCCAATTCCACTCCCTTGTCTGGAACATATCATCACCAAAAACGATACCAAAATCTCAGACTAAAGAGTCTACTCTCCAATTGCCACCTTCTTTATTCCTTGTTATATCCCAGATTACCTCATCTCCCATGCTTTTTTAGTGATGGTCGTCGATTCTTTTCCAAACCCTTCATATCCTCCTCATTGTTTTTCCCTTCTTATGGAGCTCAGATTTCATTATAATCACTTCCTTTTATGTTTTTAAAGTTTATTTATTTATTTTATTTTTTTCTTTTTGGCCATGCTGTGAGACATGCAGGATCTTAGTTCCCGGACCAGGGATCAAACCTGCACCCCCTGCAGTGGAAGTGCAGAGTCAACTGCTGGACAGCCAGGGAAGTCCCATCACTTCCTTTTATTGATTGATTGATTGATTGATTTAACGTCTTTATTGGAGTATAATTGCTTTACAGTGGTGTGTCAGTTTCTGCTATATGACAAAGTGAATCAGCTATACGTATACATATATTCCCATATCTCTTCCCTCTTGCGTCTCCCTCCCACCCTCCCTATCCCACCCCTCTAAGTGGTCACAAACCACCTAGCTGATCTCCCTGTGCTACGCGGCTGCTTCCCACTAGCTATCTATTTTACATTTGGTAGTGAATATATGTCCATGCCACTCTCTTACTTCATCTCAACTTACACTTCCCCCACCCCCCGTGTCCTCAAGTCCGTTCTCTACGTCTACATCTTTATTCCTGTCCTGCCCCTAGGTTCTTCAAAACCGTGTGTATATATATAATATATATATATATATATTTTTAGATTCCATATATATGTGTTAGCATGCGGTATTTGCTTTTCTCTTTCTGACTTACTTCACTTTGTATGACAGTCTCTAGGTCCATCCACTTCACTACAAATAACTCAATTTCATTTTTTTTATGGCTGAGTAGTATTCCATTGTATATATGTGCCACATCTTCTTTATCCATTTACCTGTCAATGGACACTTAGATTGCTTCCATGTCCTGGCTATTGTAAATAGTGCTGCAGTGAACATTTCCATCACTTCCTTTTATACACCCTCAGCTTACTCACCAAACTTCTTTATTATGTTTTCTTGAAGAAATAAATAAATAAATAAAACCTGGTCAAATCTAACATTATTTCTCGTCAATGGTCACATCCAAAAAGATGCCTGTTGCTGCAAAATATGCCAACTGGATTCGTGTTAGTGCATAAACATTAATTTCAAGAACATCCTTAGTGTTTCAGGGCAGTCCAGTGACATTCTCCTACTGGGTTCACCCAGAACCCCTTACTGTCCTAAACAACTATTGGGCAACCTCTCTGTTCTAGCATTCCTTCCCTCCTCCCTGTTTCTCACTAACATGCTCACATGATGACATTGTAACTGGTTTCTTGGTGAAATATGTGAATTCAGAAGTAAAATTCTATAAGCGCACACCATTACATCCACTAACTCACTGCAGTTTTGGTGTTTCCTCCTATTCCTGTGAAAGGATATTTCATATTCCTTTCTATGACTGACCATCCCACTTATGTGATAGAGATCATCCACTCTTACCTATTCAAGAACACCACTCCTGCAACGCCCCTTCCCTTTCCTGCATCTCTACTTTTTATCCCGTTAATCTAATCATTCTCTTAACCATTAAATCATTGTAGTACTTCACACATCTTCAAAACAAAGCACAACAAAATCACTCTCTTTACCCTATGTATATTACTGACTATGCTTTATTTCACTACTCCTTTTAATTAGAAAACTTCTAAAAAAAGGTAGTCATTAACTGATGGAATTTTTTCCTTCTATTTTTTCTTTAACATATTCCAAACTGGCTAGCACTCCACATTTTACTGTAACCATCTTAATAGAGATATAATGTGGACACTGGTGAATTTCTTGTTTCCAACAAGTAGAAATGCTCAGAGTTTACCTTACTCAAAATGTGAATTGCAGGGGTCCTTGAAGATGGCGGAAGATGGCGGAGATCACCTTCCTCCCCACAGATACACCAGAAATACATCTACACGTGGACCAACTCCTACAGAACACTTACTGAAGGCTGGCAGAAGACCTCAGACCTCCCAAAAGGCAAGAAACTCCCCACGTACTTGGGTAGGGCAAAAAAAAAAAAGAAAAAACAGAGACAAAAGAATAGGGACGGCACCTGCACCAGTGGGAGGGAGCTGTGAAGGAGGAAAAGTTTCCACACACTAGGAAGCCCCTTCGCGGGCGGAGACTGCGGGAGGCGGAGTGGGGAGCTTCGGGGCCGCGGAGGAGTGCACAGCAATAGGTGCGGAGGGCAAAGCGGGGAGATTCCGGCACAGAGGATCGGTGCCAACCGGCACTCACCAGCCCGAGAGGATTGTCTGCTCACCTGCCGGGGCGGGCGGGACGGCGAGCTGAGGCTCGGGTTGCGGCTTGAACATAGCCTGAAGGGGTTAGTGCACCACAGCTAGCCGGGAGGGAGTCCGAGGAAAAGTCTGCACCTGCCGTAGAGGCAAGAGATTTTTTCTTCCCTCTTTGTTTCCTGGTGCGAGAGGAGAGGGGTTTAAGAGCGCTGCTTAAAGGAACCCCAGAGACGGGCACGAGCCGCGGCTAAAAACGCAGACCCCAGAGACAGACGCGAGCCGCGGCTAAAAGCACGGACCCCAGGGACGGGCGGGAGACGCTAAGGCTGCTGCTGCCGCCACCAAGGGGCCTGTGTGCGAGCACAGGTCACTATCCACACCCCTCTTCCGCGGAGCCTGTGCAGCCCGCCACTGCCAGGTTCCCAGGATCCAGGGACAACTTCCCCGGGAGAACGCACGGTGGGCCTCAGGCTGGTGCAACGTCACGCCGGCCTCTGCCGCCGCAGGCCCGCCCTGCACGCAGTGCCCCACCCTCCACCCCGGCCTGAGTGCGCCAGAGCCCCCAAATCAGCGGCTCCTTTAACCCCGTCCTGTCTGAGCAAAAACCAGACGCCCTCCAGCGACCTACACGCAGAGGCAGGGCCAAATCCAAAGCTGAGCCCCTGTGAGCTGTGAGAACAAAGAAGAGAAAGGGAAATCTCTCCCAGCAGCCTAAGAAACAGCGGATTAAAGCTCCACAATCAACTTGATGTACCCTGCATCTGTGGAATACATGAATAGACAACGAGTCATCCCAAATTGAGGAGGTGGGCTTCGAGAGCAAGATCTATGATTTTTTCCCCTTTTCCTCTTTTTGTGAATGTGTATGTGTATGCTTCTGTGTGAGATCTTGTCTGTATAATTTTGCTTCCACCATTTGTCCTAGGGTTGTATCCACCCATGTTTTTTTTTTAATTTTTTTCTTAATAATTAATTTTAATTTTAATAACGTTATTATACTTTACCTTCGTTCTTTCTTTCTTTCTCTGTCTTTCTTTCTTTCCTTCCTTCCTTCCCTCCTTTAGACAACGAATCATCCCAAATTGAGGAGGTAGTCTCTGAGAGCAAGATTTATGATTTTTTTTCCCTTTTACCTCTTTTTGTGAGTGTGTATGTGTATGCTTCTGTGTAAGATTTTGTCTGTATAGCTTTGCTTCCAGCATTTGTCCTAAGGTTCTATCCGTCCCTTTTTTTTTTAATAAGTATTTTTTAATTCAATAACTTTATTATACTTTATTTTATTTTACTGTATCTTCTTTCTTTCTGTCTTTTTTCCTTCTTTCCCTCCTTGCTTCCTCCCTCCCTCCTCCCTCCCTCCTTTCTTTCCTTCTTTCCTTCTTTCCTTCTTTGCTTCTTTCTTTCTTTCTTTCTTTCTTTCTTTCTTTCTTTCTTTCTTTCTTTCTTTCTTTCTTTCTTTCTTTATTTCTTCCTTCCTTCCTTCCTTCCCTCCTTTCCTTCTTTCTTTCTTCATACTTCTACTAATTATCTCTACTTTTTCTCCCTTTTATTCTGAGCCGAGTGGATGAAAGGTTCTTGGTGCTCCAGCCAGGAGTCAGGGCTCTGCCTCTGAGGTAGGAGAGCCAACTTCAGGACACTGGTCAACAAGAGACCTCCCAGCTACACATAATATCAAAAAGTGAAAATCTCCCAGATACCTCCATCTTAACACCAGCACCCAGCTTCACTCAACGACCAGCAAGCTACAGTGCTGGACAACCTATGCCAAACAACTAGCAAAACAGGAACACAACCCCACCCATTAGCAGAGAGGCTGCCTAAAATCATAATAAGGCCACAGACACCCCAAAACACACCACCAGATGTGAACCTGCCCACTAGAGAGACAAGATCCAGCCTCATCCACCACAACACAGGCACTAGTCCCCTACACCAGGAAGCCTACACAACCCACTGAACCAACCTTAGCCACTGGAGACAGACATCAAAAACAGCAGGAACTACGAACCTACAGCCTGCAAAAAGGAGACCCCAATCACAGTAAGATAAGCAAAATGAGAAGACAGAAAAACACACAGCAGATAAAGGAGCAAGATAAAAATGCACCAGACCTAACAGATGAAGAGGAAATAGGCAGTCTACCTGAAAAAGAATTCATAATAATGATAGTAAGGATGATCCAAAATCTTGGAAATAGAATGGACAAAATGCAAGAAACAGTTAACAAGGACCTAGAAGAAATAAAGATGAAACAAGCAACGATGAACAGCACAATAAATGAAATTAAAAGTACTCTAGATGGGATCAATAGCAGAATAACTGAGGCAGAAGAACAGATAAGTGACCTGGAAGATAAAATAGTGGAAATAACTACTGCAGAGCAGAATAAAGAAAAAATAATGAAAAGAACTGAGGACAGTCTCAGAGACCTCTGGGACAATATTAGACACAACAACATTCGAATTATAGGGGTTCAAGAAGAAGAAGAGAAAAAGAAAGAGACTGAGAAAATATTTGAAGAGACTATAGTTGAAAACTTCCCTAATATGGGAAAGGAAATAGTTAATCAAGTCCAGGAAGCACAGAGAGTCCCATACAGGATAAATCCAAGGAGAAATATGCCAAGACACATATTAATCAAACTGTCAAAAATTAAATACAATGAAAACATACTAAAAGCAGCAAGGGAAAAACAACAAATAACACAAGGGAATCCCCATAAGGTTAACAGCTGATCTCTCAGCAGAAACCCTACAAACCAGAAGGGAGTGGCACGGCATACTGAAAGTGATGAAGGAGAAAAACCTGCAACCAAGATTACTCTACCCAGCAAGGATCTCATTCAGATTTGATGGAGAAATTAAAACCTTTACAGACAAGCAAAAGCTGAGAGAGTTCAGCACCACCAAACGAGCTTTACAACAAATGCTAAAGGAACTTCTCTAGACAAGAAACACAAGAGAAGGAAAAGATCTATAATAACAAACCCAAAACAATTTAGAAAATGGGAATAGGAACATACATATTGATAATTACTTTAAATGTAAATGGACTAAATGCTCCCACCAAAAGGCACAGATTGGCTGAATGGATACAAAAACAAGACCCTTATATATGCTGTCTACAAGAGACCCACTTCAGACCTAGAGACACATAGAGACTGAAAGTAGGAGGATGGAAAAAGATATTCCATGCAAATGGAAACCAAAAGAAAGCTGGAGTAACAATTCTCATATCAGAAAAAATAGACTTTAAAATAAGGACTATTAGAAGAGACAAAGAAGGACACTACATAATGATCAAGGGATCGATCCAAGAAGGTATAACAACTGTAAATATTTATGCACCCAACATAGGACCACCTCAATACATAAGGCAAATACTAACAACCATTAAAGGGAAAATCGACAGTAACACATTCATAGTAGGGGACTTTAACACCCCACTTTCACCAATGGACAGATCATCCAAAATGAAAATAAATAAGGAAACACAAGCTTCAAATGATACATTAAACAAGATGGCCTTAATTGATATTTATAGGGCACGCCATCCAAAAACAACAGAATACACATTTTTCTCAAGTGCTCATGGAACATTCTCCAGGATAGATCATACCTTGGGTCACAAATCAAGCCTTGGTAAATTTAAGAAAATTGAAATTGTATCAACTATCTTTTCCGACAACAACTGCATGAGACTAGATATCAATTACAGGAAAAGATCTGTAAAAAATACAAACACATGGATGCTAAACAATACACTACTTCATAATGAAGTGATCACTGAAGAAATCGAAGAGGAAATAAAAAAATATCTAAAAACAAATGACAATGGAGACACAACGACCCAAAGCCTATGGGATGCAGAAAAAGCAGTTCTAAGGGGGAAGTTTATAGCAATACAAGCTCACCTTAAGAAGCAGGAAACATCTCGAATAAACAACTTAACCTTGCACCTCAAGCAATTAGAGAAAGAAGAACAAAATAAACCCCAAAGCTACCCGAAGGAAAGAAATCATAAAAATCATATCAGAAATAAATGAAAAAGAAATGAAGGAAACAATAGCAAAGATCAATAAAACTAAAAGGTGGTTCTTTGAGAAGATAAACAAAATAGATAAACCACTAGCCAGACTCATCAAGACAAAAAGGGAGAAGACTCAAATCAATAGAATTAGAAATGAAAAAGAAGTAACAACTGACACTGCAGAAATAAAAAAGATCATGAGAGATTACTACAAGCAACTCTATGCCAATAAAATGGACAATCTGGAAGAAATGGACAAATTCTTAGAAATGCACAACCTGCCAAGGCTGAATCAGGAAGAAATAGAAAATATGAACAGACCAATCACAAGCACTGAAATTGAAACTGTGATTAAAACTCTTCCAACAAACAAAAGCCCAGGACCAGATGGCTTCACAGGCGAATTCTATCAAACCTTTAGAGAAGAGCTCACACTTATCCTTCTCAAACTCTTCCAAAATATAGCAGAGGGAGGAACACTCCCAAATTCCTTCTACGAGGCCACCAAAACCAGACAAGGATGTCACAAAGAAAGAAAACTACAGGCCAATATCACTGATGAACATAGATGAAAAAATCCTCAACAAAATACTAGCAAACAGAATCCAACAGCACATTAAAAGGATCATACACCATGATCAAGGGGGGGGGGGTTATTCCAGGAATGCAAGGATTCTTCAATATACGCAAATCTATCAATGTGATAAACCATATTAACAAATTGAAGGGAAAAAAAACATATGGTCATTTCAATAGATGCAGAGAAAGCTTTTGACAAAATTCAACACCCATTTATGATAAAAATCCTGCAGAAAGTAGGGATAGAGGGAACTTTCCTCAACATAATAAAGGCCATATATGACAAGCCTACAGCAAACATCATCCTCAATGGTGAAAAACTGAAAGCATTTCCACTAAGATCAGGAACAAGACAAGGTTGCCCACTCTCACCACTCTTATTCAACATAGTTTTGGAAGTTTTAGCCACAGCAATCAGAAAAGAAAAGGAAATAAAAGGAATCCAAATTGGAAAAGAAGAAGTAAAGCTGTCACTGTTTGCAGATGACATGATACTATACATAGAGAATCCTAAAGATGCTACCAGAACACTACTAGAGCTAATCAATGAATTTTGTAAAGTAGCAGGATACAAAATTAATGCACAGAAATCTTTGGCATTCCTATATACTAATGATGAAAAATCTGAAATTTAAATCAAGAAAACACTCCCATTTACCATTGTCACAAAAAGAATAAAATATCTAGGAATAAAGCAACCTAAGGAGACAAAAGACCTGTATGCAGAAAATTATAAGACACTGATGAAAGAAATTAAAGATGATACAAATAGATGGAGAGATATACCATGTTCTTGGATTGGAGGAATCAACATTGTGAAAATGACTCTACTACCAAAAGCAATCTATAGATTCAATGCAATCCCTATCAAACTACCACTGACATTTTTCACAGAACTAGAACAAAAAATCTCACAATTTGTATGGAAACACAAAAGACCCCGAATAGCCAAAGCAGTCTTGAGAACGAAAAACGGACCTGGAGGAACCAGGCTCCCTGACTTCAGACTATACTACAAAGCTACAGTAATCAAGACAGTATGGTACTGGCACAAAAACAGAAAGATAGATCTTTGGAACAGGATAGAAAGCCCAGAGATATATCCATGCACATATGGGCACCTTATCTTTGATAAAGGTGGCAGGAATGTACAGTGGAGAAAGGACAGCCTCTTCAATAAGTGGTGCTGGGAAAAATGGACAGATACATGTAAAAGTATGAGATTAGATCACTCCCTAACACCATACACAAAAAATAAGCTCAAAATGGATTAAAGACCTAAATGTAAGACCAGAAACTATCAAACTCTTAGAGGAAAACATAGGCAGAACACTCTATGACATAAATCACTGCAAGATCCTTTCTGACCCACCTCCTAGAGAAATGGAAATAAAAACAAAAATAAACAAATGGGACCTAATGAAACTTCAAAGCTTTTGCACAGCAAAGGAAACCGTAAACAAGACCAAAAGACAACCCTCAGAATGGGAAAAAATATTTGCAAATGAAGCAACTGACAAAGGATTAATCTCCAAAATTTACAAGCAGCTCATGCAGCTCAATAACAAAAAAACAAACAACCCAATCCAAAAATGGGCAGAAGACTTAAATAGATATTTCTCCAAAGAAGATATACAGACTGTCAACAAACACATGAAAGAATGCTCAACATCATTAGAGAAATGCAAATCAAAACTACAATGAGATATCATCTCACACCAGTCAGAATGGCCATCATCAAAAATTCTAGAAACAATAAATGCTGGAGAGGGTGTGGTCCCACTGCTGGTGGGAATGTGAATTGGTTCAGCCACTATGGAGAACAGTATGGAGGTTCCTTAAAAAACTACAAATAGAACAACCATATGACCCAGCAATCCCACTGCTGGGCATATATCCTGAGAAAACCAAAATTCAAAAAGAGTCGTGTACCAATGTGTTCATTGCAGCTCTATTTACAATAGCCCGGAGATGGAAACAACCTAAGTGCCCATCATCGGATGAATGGATAAAGAAGATGTGGCACATATATACAATGGAATATTACTCAGCCATAAAAAGAAACGAAATTGAGCTATTTGTAATGAGGTGGATAGACCTAGAGTCTGTCATACAGAGTGAAGTAAGTCAGAAAGAAAAAGACAAATACCGTATGCTAACACATATATATGGAATTTAAGAAGAAAGAAAAATGTCATGAAGAACCTAGGGGTAAGACAGGAATAAAGACACAGACCTACTGGAGAACGGACTTAAGGATATGGGGAGGGGGAAGGGTGAGCTGTGACAGGGCGAGAGAGAGTCATGGACATGTACACACTAACAAACGTAAGGTAGATAGCTAGTGGGAAGCAGCCGCGTGGCACAGGGATATCGGCTCGGTGCTTTGTGACTGCCTGGAGGGGTGGGATAGGGAAGGTGGGAGGGAGGGAGACGCAAGAGGGAGGAGATATGGAAACATATGTATATGTATAACTGATTCACTTTGTTATGAAGCAGAAACTAACACACCATTGTAAAGCAATTATACCCCAATAAAGATGTTAAAAAATAAAAAATAAAATAAAATAAGGAATGGGGTGGAAATATCCGGACCCCAAGATAGCTAAAAAAAAAAAAAATGTGAATTGCATTTCCAACATTAACCCCTATTTCCTCTTTCTTGAAAAACCTCCTTAACTTGGCTTCCAGGTAACAATTCTTTCTTTATTTTCCTACATTTCACTGTCTTTTTACTGCTGCATTCTCATCTTTCTAACATCCAGGTGTTGGTGTGTCTCAGAATTCAGACAGACATCTGACATTCTCTATTTATAATCACCTCCTCAGTGTTTATTTCATACCATGAATCTTAACATTGTATGAATCTTAACATCTAAGTTCTTTCTCTTTTATTTATTACATACAACTAGGATCTCTCCTGTGAATTTCAAACCCATATTTAACTCTCTATGGGACCCTTGTACTTGGTTGTCTAATAGATACCTCAAGTTCATCCTCTACAAAATCAAACTCTGAATGGATGTTCCCTCTCAAACTTGTACACCCTATAATCTTCCCCTTATCATACTCTATTCTCTCAGTTAATCAAGTCATTCTTCTACTCCATTCCAATTAGAACGTGGACTCTGACTGTTTTGCTCATGGCTCTTTTATAACAAAAATAATATTTGACGTATAGAAGATCTTCAATAAATAACTACTGAATGAATGGATAAAAGAATGAAAATAAGAGGAGGGAGATGAATTTGGCTTTGGATTTTTTTTAAATTTTTTTTGAGTATAGTTGCTTTACAATGTTGTATGAGTTTCTACTGTGCAGCAAAGTGAACCAGCTATACGTATACATATATCCGCACTTTTTTGGATTTCCTTCCCATGTGATTAGAGCATCCTGTAAAGTGAAATTTTTATAGGCAATTTAATATTAAGTCATTGTGATGCAGATAGTAGCTCAAATAAATAAAATGGTAGGACTTATTTAGGGAAAGTGTGACAATTGAGGAGAGGAAAAATCTAAGGACAAAATTTTATGGAATGACAACTTTCAAGCCTTGGGGAGAGATAATAGTGGTTGAAAAAAGAGAAATAAATTATTAGAGACACATAATGAATATAAGTGTGATTAAAATCAGAGGAAATAAGAAAGGGATTGCAAAATTGTCCAAGAGACAAGTTAGATAAGAACTTGAATTGACAAAAAGAGGGTCCTTGGGCAGATATTTAAGGCAGGTTTAGAGGAATTGTTAGAGTGCAAGCCAAGTTACAGCACATGGAAGATTCAATGGGAAAGAAGGAGGTAGAAACTCTGAGCACAGATTGTAGCTCTATTACTCTTGGCTGTTAGAGGAAGAAGAGTTTCAGAAAGGTGGCTGGAAATGGGGCAGGGAGTAAGAGACTGCAGTTTTCTCTATTAATATGAGAGAAAATCTACATGTGCCAGGAAAAGGAGACAGTAATTAAGGAACATATGAAGAAATACAAGAAGATAATGTATGGAATGATGCTCTGGAAAAGAGAGGGTATCTACAATTCTAGTATCAATACAATGAATATCAATAAGAATATTTATTTTATTGAAATTTACCAAATGTTCTCTTATTATCAGTTTTCTTTATGGAACTGTTAGTCCTGAGTATTATTAAAAAAACAAGTCACTTCCTTAAAGGACCTCCTTTACTAAAAGGTTTAAATAAGGTGATATGAAAAAAAAAGACATAATGTATATTAAAAACAATTTGCCATGAGAGATAACTAGCAGAAGAAAGGCAGGTATCATTTTCTTGTTGCAGTCTGCACGTTCTCTGCCTATGAGAAAACTAAGGGGGAGCAAAACTCTTATTAAAAGACTCACACTGTGTACCTGTTCATTCTTGGTTGGAGCAATAGTGAAGTTTCTGGCTCTCCTCCCCATTATCTTTCCATGACTAAGGAAAGATATCCCCAGGGAAAGGAAACTTTAGAATCGGCTGAGAATTCAACTTCATGCTGGTGGATTGTAGTTACTAGCGTGTATCATTGAGGGTACATAGAATTTAATTCAATCCACAAAAAGACTAATGATAGAAAACACTAAAAATTGGAAAGTTTTACTTGCAAACAACAAATGACCTGTTGGGAAAGAGAAAATTTGCCTTGCTGGTCACAGCAAGAAAGGTCCTAGAGATTGAAATGTTGGTTCAATAACTAAGCACTGAAGTCACTTCTTTTGGCTTGAAGCATAAATAGAACTCCAAAGGAGAGGAAAGGCAGGTTTCCCCCTAACATTTGCGGGACCTTGGCAATAGTGCAAATGGAGGTTCTCATACCATGTAAATATTTAATATATTTTCTCACCAATTATTCCCTATGTCAGTTAATCTTAAACATGGCCTCACACTTAAAATCTTCTGAAGAGTATTTAAAAATACTTATGCCTGAACCTTTTGACCCACTGATGCTTAGATTTGTTGTAGACGAATTCTTGGGTCTTAGTATTTTATTATAAGCTTCTCAGATAGTGCTAGTGTGCCTCCAGGGTAAAAATATTCCGGTAGAATAATTAGAAAGTCTTCTGTCTCATGATCTATTGATAAGATGAAACTCATCTAAATTCAGACTGTGGAATATTAGCACACCAAAAACCTCTCATCAAACTTCTGTTTTTGGCCAGAGGTATTTTTGGTCATTTTTAAACTTTGTAAAAAGTGACGTTCGATGAAGAGTGCAAATCTGTGAGGGGAATAAAGAAACCTAAATACATGTGCAAGGATGTAGTTTTTTAAAACATCAAGAGGCTCATGAAAACATTTTGAAAGACATTTGCAGATTGTAATCTTTTTGACCAGTCTGTGTGTAATTTGGTTCACGTACACTAGGGATGACAAAAATGAATACTTTATGGTTCTAAATTTTCCAGAACAACTAAGTAATCCACCTGAATAACATGAATGCTTTGAATAGATCATTCCATGCTGAGAGTTAAGTTTATTTCTCCTAACATGGAGAATTATCTATATTTCATATTCCAGGATAAGCATTCAACAGTGTAGTAAAGAAAATATCCTGTAGCTAGTGCTTGTCTCAGCCATTTTTTTCAAAATGTAGTAGTGAAACTTGTAATTTTTTAAAGATGCATTGTAATCAACCAATTCAATTTTTTTTTTTGAGTAACTGGTGTATAGAAAGAAGGATGCTAGGGAAAGACATACAGCATAAACATTAATGCATGTTAAAGAACAGTGCATGAGTTAAATAAGGTAAGGCAATAGGAAACAAAACAAAAATTACAATGCATTTCATGACTGACTCACGTGTTCTAAAAGGCTGTATTACAAATCTAGATGGAGGAAAGTGTAAGAGTGTAATAGAGATTTCAGTAAGTTTTGAAATATGGATATGATATTGCAGAAAGGAGAGAGAATGGCCAAGAGAATGACAATGTGTAAGTTTTGGAAAGACAATGAAAAAAGAAATCTATGAATTAACTACAGGAAGTTACAGAGATCAGTTGTCAAGAAATTATGTTTTTCTATAGAAGACTCTTAGGGGGCAGAGGAGGGGGAAAATGGTCAATGACATTACAAGTCAGAGGAAGATCATACGATATATTGAATGGAAGCTAAAAAATTTATCTGGTCATGTGTGTTTTAAGCTCTAAAAAGTCATTGAACCATTTTGAGAAGGGAATAATTACTGCAAGTAGTAGGTTTTAACTAAAAACTTAGAGCAGAAGAGATACTCAGACTTTACCATAAAATTTTCTCTGACTTCTCTGATGAACATTGTACTTTTTTACTTTGAGGTGAACTTGTAGAATTAGAATATGTACATTCTTTGAAGAGGAACTTAAAGGATCTTGTGTTAGAATAACTTCAATTCCTTCTTTGGGTCACAACTGAAATAAAGCACTCTAAAAAGGCTATGACATAGTTTTCATTTGGTTCCAAAATAGCTTCCTAATGCCAACATTACAAAGTTATACCAGAACGAGGTAATTTATTCAAAACACTAAATTTTACAGTAACATTTTCATTACTTTATTCTGAAATCTTGGACTATATTTTCTCACAATATTTCTTTTTTTCTAGAATTATTTTCAAACAAATGACAGTAAGAAATAATGCGTGGGTTGTCTTTTAAGATCTCTTTTCTCAAAACTCTTATAAAAGATGTTCTAGGTTAGCAGCACTTGGTCTAGTGGTAACTTTGTAAGGTTCTTCCTCAGAGTGGAGAAGTAAAAAAAAGTTATCAGGAGACAGAGCAGAATTAAATGCTAACTTCTTTCTTTGAAACAGGTAATGGCCATTTTTATTCTGGAAGATTTTACCATAAGCTATTATTTCTGACAGAGAGAAAATATGAGGGGCCATTTGAAATACTTAAGGACCAGCAGCATAGATGGATGTTGCATAGGAACCTGTTAAAAACGTAAATTATCTTACCTCAACCCAGACCTACTGAATAAGAATCGTACTTTGAAGGGTCCAGAGGTGACTGGTATGTACATTCATATTTACACAAAAGTTTGAGAAGGTTGTCCTATGCTAGTCGATGTGTAAATATATGAATGAAATTTTTCTTTCTGGTAGCTAATGAGCAGGAAGAAATCTTGCTCTTTGCGATACCTTCTAGAACTCTCTCTTCTCTCTGTATTAGTGCAAAGAAGCATATATCATATCCCAGAAGGTTATTGGCAGTTATCTTGGGAGTACACTGGGGACCTTGCCTTAGGATAACGCTTACACTGGAATCTAGAATGGTGAGAAAGGAAAAGGAACTCAGTAACATCACCTCAGGGCATTTAATTTTGTGAGCCAATATGTTCTCCTGGTTATTAGAGACAAATCGAATTCTGTTCCTTCCAACTAAAGGCACATGTTAGTTGATATGTCATTGAAGCATTTACTTAAAATATGGATAATTTGCAGACATTAGGGTCTAAATTTTTGTAGAAAATTTTAAAGAAAATATAACACTAATGCACTGGTAATCTGTGCAAGAACATTTGAGTATTTGTTTTTCTTTCATTTTGGGAGGAATAATATTTTGAACTACTTACTAATATATAACTTTTTTTCCATTTCTCACACTCATATTTTCTCATGCTTGTAGCCTTCTCCAGTTCAGACAGTGAGGGTATCCTGTATTCACTAACCTCAGGGAAAGTTTATTACTTACTAGAGAAGTAGAAAGTTCAGAAATACCTTCTTATGGAAAAATATCTTAGGGAAAAATAATCAAACATTATTTTTTGATTCAGAACACATTTTGGCTGCTAATAGCCACCAATATCTCCAGCCTGGCAGACACTGAGAGTCATGAGTTCTGAAAGCAAAGGAGTTTTATACGTTTATAAATTTTACACTTAGCTTTATTTTTTCTTTTTTTAAATTTTATTTTGAAATATAGTTGATTTACAATGTTGTGTTAGTTTCAGGTGTACAGTAAAGTGATTCAGTTTGAGCTTTATTTTTTATATTTGTATACTAGTAATTTAGTTTTTAAAAAATATTATTTCACCACTATGTTTACATCATAGCTGAATTAAAGTATTGGAATGTCCAAAATATTAAAGTCACACTACAGTGCCTTGAGAGGTAAATCTTTTACAGCTCTATTTTCTCAATTCCAGGAAAAACTGGTACTGTTTCTGGTACAAACACATAAGGCAACCAAAGAAGAAACAGTATCATTTAAATATATTGATACCTGACACTATTTAATACACACTAAAATGTATAGAAAGAGTCACCGTCAGTTCAGTTGTTCTTTGTTGAAATAAACTGAAAAATCATTTAAATTAGCTTAAGCAGAAAAGAGGAATGAACTTTAACAATAATGGGATATTTTCAGAAAACAAGAATAAGAAGTAAATAATACTTAGTTGGGGAAAATAACTAGGGAATCTCATTTTTCTAGATCAGGGTTTCTCAAACCTTTCACTGTTGACGTTGTGAGCTGGATAATTTCTTGTCAGGGGAGACTGTCCTGTGCATGTAGGATGCTGAGCAGAATCTCTGACCTCTACCCACTCGATGTCAGGAGCACCTCTTTCAGTGTGATAGCCAAGTGTCCCCTGGAAACAAAGTTGCCCCTAGTTGAAAACCACTGCTAAAGATATAGATATCGATCTATGTTTCATATAGGTATTGATTTGATATAGATAAAAGTGAAGATAGATGTAAACAAAAATGGAGATACAGATAAAAGTGTTGGTATAGGTATAACCCATGCCTCATTATGAGTTTCTCTGCATCGTGATAAATGTAAGCACTGAGTTTTGCAAACTAAAATTCAGCTCCTGGAAATAAAAACAGCTTTAGACTCCTTTCTAGTGCTGTGTTTAAAATTCCCAGGAACTTATTGACTCCTTTTGGTTCACATGTCTCCCTTAGAACTACCAACGGCACTCAGGGCATATTGAGTCATGTAATATGACCGTAATTCAATAAAATACAGGATAGTGTTGGGAGAAGGATAATTACTAGAAAGGAGCAACGCTACCAGAAAACAAGGGATTACAAAGAGCCTTCATGAAATGGAAGAGAAAAAATTGTTAAAGAACTCATTACAGGAGATTTTTCTGAGCAGAAAACAAGCTTCAAAGTGAAAGGACTCAATCAACCTTCTGGATAAATGAACAAAAATAGATACATAGATTGACACCTAAGACATAACTTTGAGATACCAACCTAAAACACACAAGAAAAAAAAAAAAAAAAACCAGCTAGTTGACAAAAGAATGAGAGTGATTTGGCACTAGTCATTCCATCTGCAATACCTGAAATTTAAAGAAAATGGAGACATATGTGTCTGTGGGAAATTACTCTCACCCTGTAATTTTATACTATGAATAAAAATTTTAGTGAAAAAAAAGATATTTTAATGTCTCAGAAATATTAGCTCACATTCATCCATTTTTTTAGGAAATCAATGGTGAATTCATAGCAAAAATATTAAAGCAAACAATAGAAAGTAAAACAGGAGATGCAGAAGATAATGAATCCAGTGACACAGAGAAAGGGAGGACCCAAAAAGACAAGTCCAGATTTGATCACGAAAAAGGCTGGAAAACAAAGCCTTTGTTAAAAGGTATTTCATGGGAGGGTAGAACTAAAATCTTAAAATATATTGAGGATACAATAATAGCAAAATTTAAGAAAAAAGAAAGGTAATCACTAATTCTAGAGAGAAATTATAGGAAGACATGAGACCAATATGAAGTAAATTAAAATGAGTCATAACTTTGAAAAATCACTGGAGAATGTATAAGAATGCTAGGAATATTCCCTGTGAAGTGGGCAAAAGACTTGTAAATTTGGAACTATAGAGAACAAAATAAATTTATAGAAAACTCTCTGATTCTGTAATGAATAGTATTTGTCTAACTCTAACAGTCTAAAAATATATATTTTTTTCCTTTTTGCTCTGGTTTATTGAGATATAATTTATGTATGTTAAATTTACCCACTTTTTTAGATATATAGGTCTGTGAACTTGGCAAATGTATGCACTGGAACCACTACCACAAACAAGGTATGGAATATTTACCTTCTCCTCAAACCTACCCTCATGTAGGTTACAACCACTGATATGATTTCTGCCCTGTTTTATTTTTCAGAATCATGTAAATTAAATCCTACAGTAAGTAGTCTTTTTTTCTGGTGTCTTTCTCTTAGAATAACGTTCTGGTATTTACCAATATAATTGCATATTTCAGAAGTGTATTTTGATTTATTGTTGATAAATATTCTATGGTATTGATTTATTTCCAGGTGTTTTTTTTTTGGCAATGTATCAACCAGAAGCCACACAATAACTTGAACAGGATAATTTTAATATAAAAATTGTTAACGTGGGAATTGGAGCAATGAGGGATTGACTTATAAGAGGCAACTAGAACTCTAAAGAATATAGTATAGTCATAGGGAGAAGCCATGACACCAAGACTGAAATATAACACTCAAGGAAGAGGCTACCCTTTTCTAGGGCTGAGAACCAAACCCCATGAGAGATGGAGTAGTCATAGCTCACAGGATACTAAAGAAGTTTGGTGACACATTGACAGTGCTCACTAGAAATCTACCTTCTGAATGCTGGCGGAAGCTGGAATTTACTACAAGTTCCCCCAACTTTGTTCTTATTTAAAATGGTTTTGGCTCTTCTCAATTCTTTATTTTCCATATAAATTTTAGAACTGACTTGTCAATATAAATAAAGAATGTGGGGATTTTGATTAGAATATTGTGGGATTTACAGATGAATTTAGGGAGTATTACCATTTTAACGACATTGAATCTTTTGATCCAGGAACACTATTTAATTTTTTAACTTGTAGAAGCAATCTATATTTCACTATTTCCAATAAAAAATTTTAAAAGAACTCTCAAAGTTAGTGGTCATTGAGCCATCATCTAAAATGTACTTTGTGTCATTGGAAAACACAATTATCTATTTCTAAGCAGAAAATAATGAATATTATTTCTTTTTTTTCCTATTGGAAGGTACACCTCATAAAATCTAACATGACACATTTACTAGTAACTGACACTGATTCTGGGAAACATCAGCTGTTGGAGATACCAGATGTCTCTGAACATAAGGGGATGATATAGGACTGAAATCAAGTCTATAGTGGCAATATTTGCTGGGAATCTGAGTCCCACATCTTTTTCCAGCCTCTTGCAGTCAAATAACTAACCTCATCCCCATGAAAAAAATGGAAAGTTACTTTCTGGGGAGACTGGACTATTGAAGCTCTCATCTCAGGAACATGGAACATGCTGGAGGTTGTAATTTAGATGCTGTGATGGCATAAAGAAAAGCAAGAATTCCAGTAAAAGTCCACCATTATCTCCTTTGCCTCACCAGCAGATTAGAACATTCTTCTTTGGGGATAGTAATTGGTCTCCAATTAAAAGAAAACTGATATTAAGGTTTTGGAGGTACCATGATGAAATGACTAAACTTACCTGATTGCTTTAGTAAAGATCACTAATCAACAAGTCCCATTTGTATACACATAGTGTCCAAAGAGTATTTTCAGTGTTACATTTTACATTATGAATGGGCAGATAAGGATCACCCGATATGTTTGGAAAACTTAAAGTGAAATGTATAAAAACAAACCAAAAAAGTAGGTTAAAAGAAATCACATAAATACAGACACTGTAAGAAAAATTAAAATTCTAAAAACTATATAAGTAATACCCTGAGAGAAATAGAAGATTATATATCCAAAGGAAACAACAGAATGTAATTTTTAAGTTAAAAAACAGCGATAAGTAAAAGTTCTTAAAATCTGAAAAAAATATGTAGAAGGAAACAAAGAGAAATAAAAAATGTAAATAAACACAGATGGATTTTAAAATTACAGGATTAACCCAGGAAGTTCAATAACTGAATAGCAAGTTTCAGAAATAAAAGAGTTTCAGAAGAAAAGGGTATTTCGAACATATTATATAAGAAAAAATCCTATAACTTAAGAACATGTGTTTCCAGTTCAAAGAGGCCTAATATTTAAATGACATTAAAAAACAAAACAAAACAAAACAAAAAACACTGTAACAACCTCCAGATGGAAAGCAGGCCATATAAAAAAAGAAAAAAAATCAGAATGGTATGGTAATTCTCACAGGAAACACTAATTGCACATCCCTGAGAAAAAATATTTCTCACCCAATCTATGTTCATCCATTTTAGAGAATACCTAAATCATCGTAAGTGGAATGTTGATAGAAATATGAATATTAAAGGTATTGCAGTTGAGAGCTCAGAAGGAAATGAGGAAAATATTATTGGAAACTGGAGGAAGAGGGATCCTTATAATATAGTGGCAGAAGACTGTGGAATATCCTACAGTTATGTGGAAAGCAGAATTTGTAAGCAATGAAACTGAATCTCTAGGTGAGGAGATTTCTAAGCAATATGTTCAAAGTAGAGCCTAGTTCCTTACTGCAGGTTATAGTAACATATGAGAGGAAAGAGTGAGATTGAGGGAAACAGTGTTAAAGAAAAAGGAAATAGAACTTTATGATGTGAGAAACTCTCCGTCTATTCAGATTGCCTATCCTAACATTAGGAGTCACTGTCAAGAAAGCCTTCTTTGAAGAGGAAGCCAAGGGTGTGGCTAGACAACCTTTTCCTAATGCTCTGGAAGAATAAAAAGAGCAGAGTATTCAATTACACATGTGGCTCTTTGAGACATTAGACTAGTGATTCATAGATCCCCTCAGCCGTCTAAGCAAAAGCCAAGAATAGAGATGGGATTATCCAAGAAAGATGTGCCGATGAACCTTTTGTCTAATGGAATGAATCCCTGAAACATTCAAGAGAAATTTACAAGGTTCTTGAGAATACTATGCCAACAGTCACACTGTCACCTTGGACTGAAAGAAACAGAAAGAAAAAAATGAAGAAAGACTGTTGGACTACTAAAATTCTGCTAGTAGGAAACAAGCTGGTAAAACTACTCAGCTTCAAACACATACTACCCTTCATGAAAAAGGAAAGAGACTCCAAGTGTGGAGGCTTGAGCCAGAAGGTAGGGCCTTTGGCTCAGAGAGCAGAGCCAGTACCGCTGAGGATTTTCCCCAGGCCTTGGAACCTAAGATTGCTTGCCCAGTTGGATTTTGAAATTGCTTAGGACTGGTGACCTTTTTTTTTCTTTCCATTTTCTCCCTGTCTGAATTGGCACATTGATAACTATTATCCTCCTGTGGTCTCACCATTGTATTTTGGGAGCAGATAAGATATTTTCTAGTTTTACAGATCCACAAGTAGAGAGGAATTTTACCCTTGGATGGATATATAGTGAGTTTTGCCTATATGTAATTTTAGATAATGAGATTTGTGCCTTTGTGATAATAATTAGATGAGATTCTGGACTTGAGATGATACTATAATGACTTGAGACTCTGGGATATCTGGGAATGGATGAATGTGTTTCAGGCATGTAGGATGGGCATGAATCTTTGGGGGTCTGCAGCAGACAGAGTAATGACCCTCCAAGATGCCCACATCTGAAACCCTGGAACCTTACGTGGCAAAAGGGATTTTGGAGATGTTAGGTTAAAAAATCTTGAGATGGGAAAAATTCTGGATTATCTGGATAGGCCCAATATAACCTTAAGGGTCCTAATTAGAGGTAAACAGAAGGATGAGAGTCAGAAAAAGACAGTGGGATGATGAAAGCTGAGAGAGAGAAAAATTAAAAGATGTTTGCTGCTGGCTTTGAAAATGTAAGATGATGTTAGAAGCCAAGAAATATAGAAGACTCTAGAAGCTAGGAAAAGCAAGAAAACAGATTTTCCTTTAGAAGTTTTAGAAGAAATGTAGTTCAGCTGACCTATTTTAGACATCTGATCTACAGAATAGTATGATAATAAATTTGTGTTGTTTTAAGCCACTAAGTTTATGGTTTCTTCTCCCTAACCTAGCCCTTATCTCCAAAGCCACTTTTTCCTTCACACTTCCACTTGCCCTGTGATGGAGAAATAAGACAGAAGGAACAGAAATCAGCAATTTAATGCAACACAACAAACTTTATTACATGGATTTCATGGTAAAGTTTAAGCAAATAATCTCAGCAATTCAATAGGGGGATTTGATATATGGGAGGAGTGAGCAGATTGGTTTCCCAGAAGAGTCCCTCATCCTTCATAAAAAAGGTGCATCAAGGTGCACATTGGACCACACAGGCAGCAGATTAAATTGATGAGTGCCATTCCAGGGCTCAGTGTCCAGTTTATATATATATATATATATATATATATATATATATATACACACACACACACACACACACACACACACATATGTATAACATCTATGTAAGTTTAAGCTTGAATAAAGCTCTCAGGTTTATCAGTCTCCCTAGAAGTCACAGTAAGAGTTTTAAGCACAGGCACCTTCCAAAAAACACTTGAGGAGGTTGATTCTCCAAAGCAATAGTCCCCAAGTCTATAAACATACATTTGTATTGTTTTAAGTCACTAAATTTGTGATAATTTGTTACAACGGTGATACAGAACTAACACATCATCCAAACTATTAATCCAGCATGAAAGCAAAAGAAAGATATTTCAGACATAAATGAGTCCAAAAATTCATTCCACATACTCTTTCCCAGGAGGACCTTGAATGATATGTCTTTCAAACAGAAGGAGGAAACTCCAAAAGAGGAAGATATTGTATCCTAGAAACCAAAAATAAAACACAGAAGACATATGAATTTCTTCCCTCTGTAGGCTACTATTTTCTTTGGCTTATTTCAAGACAACAGCATGCTTCAGCTTCATCAAAACTTTACAACTTATTTTTCTGACGTACAAAAACATATTTTTTCACCAAAAGTTTGCAACTATAAGTTAGGAAACAGAATATCTGAAAAACTGGTGTGTAGAATTCTGACAAAGTTCAAAGGGAAAACAGTTTTCATGAAGAGTTAAACAGTTTGGTTTTGAATCATGATTCTTTCTTATAGAACAAGAATGGGAACAAAAATAAAAACAGCATAGCATATGCCATGAACTTATTCTCTGTCTTAGGTCAAATTCTTTAACACACACACACACACACACACTCACACGATAAGGAGGTGGGGTTGTAACTATTCACATTTAGAGATGACAAAACTGAGGTTTAGGGAGGTGAAGGAATTTGCCGATGACACAACAGTATTGAATAAATGAGAATTAGCCTATTTCTA
The DNA here is from genome assembly GCF_949774975.1 of Lagenorhynchus albirostris. NCBI lineage: Eukaryota > Metazoa > Chordata > Mammalia > Artiodactyla > Delphinidae > Lagenorhynchus > Lagenorhynchus albirostris. Next base: position 128,628,787 of record NC_083099.1, read on the forward strand.
CTCAGACTATGGGATATTGTGCCAGGTTCATACCAGATACCATCATTTCTTATCATAGAGAAAAATTTCCTGTTTTACATTAAGGATAAGGGTCAAAATAGAAACAGTCATGAAGTCAAAAGGTATTCCTGCTTGACTGTCTGAACTCTCATTGGTGTCACAATCATTTTAAGAATAATTTGAAATAAGACCCCCTCACCTGGAGGTAGTTAAGAGCCATGGTATATATTTACCTGCCATAAAAATGTTTTTCTTATACATAGTGCCTAAAAAGTGTGGGATATGTTTCCCCTTTTTTCACAGCTGGAAAAGCTCAGTATCTAATTCATTTTTCATGGTGTAATATCATCTGGTTTTAGGCAGTGCCAAAAAAGAAACAAAAAATGAAGTGAACAGAATATATGTTTTTAAAATGAATGTGAGCCATATACGCTGGTTTCATATCAGATTCTGAAATGGTTTTTCCACAGAGTGTGAAAAATACCTAATAAATAAAACATTCCAACTAGAAATCCATGAATTTGTTTGTGAAATTGATTTTATTTAAGAGTCATCAAACAGGGATTAAGTAACTACTATGTGCTTGTTGCTGTGATATATTTCCTTCTTTATAACACTAGAACTAGCAACAATCCTGTGAAGCGATTTTATAATGGAGCTCCTTTTGACAGAGAAGTCATCTATAACAGAATTATAACTAATTATTAACAATAGCGCTGTTTGAAGCAAGTATTCTAATTTCTGCTATAGCTGAGCTGAATAATTTTTTCCTATAGTTTTAAAGGAAAACTTAGTTAAGGAGATGTATCCTACCCAGAATTTTAAAAGCAAACTACTCAGTCAGTAAGAGGATGGATTCGTGTATGCGCTTTTTTTCAAAGAGATAAAACTTTAAAAAATCATTTATTCCTATTTTGGTATAAAGGCAAAAGTGCTATTTCGAGGTAAAACCATGAATATCAGAGTGTTACTTTAAGTAGGTTGATTATAATAAAAGTGTTCTGGAAAATTATAAATGAGCTTCTCTTGCCTCAAAAGCTTTAAAATATATAATAAATTAGAAAGAAAACACATTAGTTAAATGTTAATTTTACTCAATTACTTATTCCCAATCTAAGTTTGAAGGGGAAAATTATTACTTAGTTTACACAGCAGGACATTTTTTAATATATAAAACTTTCAGGAAATTGTTTTAGAAATGATGTTTAGATTACTAGTGGAAGGTGGCAGATTGAGGAAAGACATTTACCTTCTTCCCTCCCAATATCCTATGGAGAGGAAGGAACATTTATTTTGAAACGTGTAAATGCAAAGCATGGTTCTGGAAAGCAAGGAAGTATGTTATTAATGCATTTCACTACCTTGGAGGAGATTCTGGAATGTAGCATTGGTATTAGATTGGAGGAGCAACTGAGTAAAGTAAGTGTAATCCCAAATAGGCACAAGAAGATGACTACACAGGAGAGAATCCTTCCCAACTGTATCCTAGAAAAACTCAAAGCTCTCAGTGTACATGCACAAAGCATGGGAAGCAATGCTAAGGAGAGTCAAATGCAGAACTGTCTACAGAAGTACCCAGCCTATTGTACCTCTCCAGACCCCAGCTATACAGAAGAGCAGACCACTCCTTCTTAGACTGCACTGCAGGCTTCATACCATCTATGCAACCTCTAAATTAGAGTTCCATAGTGTTAGGTCATATGATATTTTCTCTGCTCTATACTATTTCCTACTTTATTTAAACTTTTCTCACTTCTGGAGTATCATCTATCTGTTAATGACTGCCATTTCTATTGACTGTATTCCCTACATTGTATATTTCATCCCCATGACATTTATTTTGTAGCTGGAAGTTTATACCTTTTCATCTCCTTCACCTATTTATCTCTTCCCTCTATCCACCTTCCCCACTGGCAACCATCTTTTTCTTCCCTGTGTCTGTGACTCTGTTTCTGTTTTGTTATGTATGTTAATTTATTTTGTTTTGTTTAGATTCCACATATAAGTAAAGTCATACAGTATTTCTCTTTCTCTGACTTATTTCACTTAGCACAATACTCTCTAGGTCCACCCATGTTGTTGATGGGCACTTAGGATATTTCCATATCTTGGTTATTGTAAATAAAGTTACAGTGAACATTGGGGTGCATGTGACTTCTCATATTAATGTTTTTGTTTTCTTTGGATAAGTACCCAGCAGTGGAATTTCTGGATCATATGGCAGTTTTATTTTTAAATTTTTGAGGAACCTCTATACTGTTTTCCACAGTAGCTGCACCAGTTTACATTCCCACCAACAGTGCAAGAGTATTCCCTTTTCTTCATATCCTCCCCAACACTTGTTAGTGGTTGTCTTTTTGATAAAAGCCACTCTGAGAGCTGTGAGATAACTTCTCATCGTGGTTTTGATTTGCATTTCCCTGATGATTAGTGACGTTGAACATCTTTTCATGTGCCTGTTGACCATCTGTATGTTTCCTTTGCAAAAATATTTATTCAGGTCCTCTGCGCCTCTTTTAATCAGTTGTTTGTTTTTTGATGTTGAGTTGTATGAGTTCTTTGTATATTTTGGATATTAACCTCTTATCGGATATATTGTTTACAAATATCTGCTCCCATTCAATAGGTGACATTTTTATTTTATTGATAGTTTCCTTCATGGTGAAAAAGCTATTTAGTTTGATGTAGTCCCATTTGTATATTTTTGCTTTTGTTTCCCTTGCCTGAGGAGACATATCCAAAAAAATATTGCCAAGACCGATGTCAAAGTGTGTATTACCTATGTTTTCTTCTAGGTTTCCTATAGTTTCAAGTCTTACATTTAAGTCTTTAGTCCATTTTAAGTTTATTTTTGTATATGGTGTGATGGCATTTAAAAAAAAATTCTCCAGTATGTATCTAGACACTAGAGCTCCAGATTGCCTACTAACGTGTACAATTGCCTACTAACATGTACAATAACGTGTTTTAAGACTCTTGTAGTGACACTAATTGATTAATGTCCATTAACCCATTCTGTAGTAATAAAACTTTCATTATCTTTTAGGGAACCACTTTTTCATCACTCATCTCATATGATTAAGATTAGGTTTATTCTTGTACCTGCTCCAAGCATCAGCCTATAGCTTATGTTTAGCCAATTACATGAATCAATTCTGATCAATGAGAAGCAGGTTAGTTCTTTTCCTGAAGTTATTAGAAAACAAAAACCAAAAAACCTATTCTACTGGGGTGGTCAAGGTGAAAGGAGGTAAGCATGGGGATTTATGGGGCCGCAATGAAATGACAACTAGTCAACTACACACACACACACACACACACACACACACATTCACAGGACCTGGAGCAGAGAGACAAAGGCAGAATTTTGACAACATAATTTGAACCTCACAGTTCTGCTTTTTTTCTCAGATGATCATGTTTTTGCTACCTTTGGGGTGTTGCTATATGGTTGTAGCTTCCTTTACCAGGGATGCTCTAAGACTCTAGTCTTTTCATTGTTCCTTCCTTCTCACCTTTAGGTCTCAGTTTAAATATTAAATCTTAAGAGAGATCATGACACTCAAATTGGCACTTACAGGGACTTCCCTGTTGGTCCACTGGTAAAGACTCTGTGCTTCCAATGCAGGGGGCATGGGCTCAATCCCTGGTCAGGGAACTAAGATCCCACATGCCATGACCAAAAAGAAAAAATGGCACCTTCAATAGTCTCTATAAAGACAAGATTTGCCTGTCATAATATTTATTCAATTTATATGGAGTGGAGTCGGGCTAATATAACATGGCACAATTAACCATCTTTTAGGGTTTTTTCTTCAGTGACAAATGTAGCACTGTAAAATAATGGATTTTAAAACACAGTGTTTCAAGAAACTGATATGAAATTTACCATGGGCAATGAGATTTATTAATGTGAGTTTTAGAAAGTTGTTTGTGAAGACAGTTTGGCTTTAGTGAAGTGAAATCAATCTATAATAATTACAACTGAGTTATTACAATTGATTATTCCAAAAGAATTTAACTTTTTATTTATGCCAATACTTAGGTTCTGAAGAAGATTCAACATTGTGCAATTCCATATTTTTCCTATTCTGCATAAATAACATTTCTTCCATCTGAGTGTAATTTCCAAAAGCAGTCTTTGAATACTCATATTCTGCTAACTGAAGACAGTTCTATGTTTTTACTGAGTACCATTGCAGTTCTTATACTGGAAGATAGATGTTGACAACAAAATCAGTCAAATCTATAGGTCATTTTGAAAAAAGTTGCCTCAGATTGTTTACCAAAAGCAAAAGAGAGTGAAAAATTAGATCTATTTCTCCTCCTACTAAGGGTAGAGTGGTTTTGAGAAGATTTTCTCAAGGAAAAGATCAATGTCACTAATAATAAAAAGTTTCTAAGTCTAGTAAATTTATATTATTATGTTTATTTAAATGTTCAGATAAGGTCACATTTGTATACTTAGTTAATGTCTCTCAAAGTTTATAGATATTTAATTTCATTTCGGATTGCCTTTAATGATTTAGAAACAACTTATTGGCATTCTTTAAATCTTAGGAGGTAAATAAATATGTGTGACTATATTTCATTTTCTTTAGAATCTGGGACTTAATCCTTAAAAATTCTTCACATTGTGTATGTCAGATTATGGTCATTTATGTTAGAGATTTGTGTTAGAATAGAAGTCAGATAAAACATAGGGAGGGCTTCCCTGGTGGCGCAGTGGTTGAGAGTCTGCCTGCTAATGAAGGGGACACGGGTTCGTGCCCCGGTCCGGGAAGATCCCACATTCCACGGAGCGGCTGGGCCCATGAGCCATGACCACTGAGCCTGTGCGTCCAGAGCCTGTACCCCACAGCGGGAGAGGCCACAACAGTGAGAGGCCCGCGTACCACAAAAAAAAAAAAAAAAAAATTAGGGAGAACAGAGGAGAAAAGGTTTATTCAAGTTCAGTTTTCTTTTTCTTGTAAAATAATTGAATATTAAATACCTTGCGGGATACTTCTATTCTTTGGGTGTTAAAAGTAAATGAACCGGCAAGAGGAAGATGGCGGAAGAGTAAGATGCGGAGATCACCTTCCTCCTCACAGATACACCAGAAATACATCTACACGTGGAACAACTCCTACAGAAAACCTACTGAACACTGGCAGAAGACTTCAGACCTCCCAAAAGGCAAGAAAGTCCCCACGTGCCTGAGTAGGGCAAAAGAAAAAAGAATAAACAGAGAGCAAAGGATAGGGACAGGACCTGCACCAGTGGGAGGGAGCTCTGAAGGAGGAAAGGTTTCCACACACTAGGAAGCCCATTCACATGCAGAGACTGCAGGTGGCAGACTGGGGAGCTTCGGAGCCGCAGAGGAGAGTACAGCAACATGGGTGCAGAGGGCAAAGTGGAGAGATTCCTGCACAGAGGATTGGTGCCGACCGGCACTCAGCAGCCCGAGAGGCTTGTCTGCTCAACCACCAAGGCAGGCGGGGCTGGGAGCTGAGGGTCGGGCTTCGGTTGGAGCGCAGGGAGAGGACTGGGGTTGACGGTGTGAACAAAGTCTGTAGGGGTAGTGCACCACGGCTAGCCGGGAGGGAGTGCGGGAAAAAGTCTGGACCTGCCAAAGAGGCAAGAGACTTTTACTTCCCTCTTTATTTCCTGGTGTGCGAGGAGAGGGGATTAAGAGTGCTGCCTAAAGGAGCTCCAGAGACAGGCACGAGCCGTGGCTAAAAGCGCGGACCCCAGAGACGTGCATGAGATGCTAAGGCTGCTGCTGCTGCCACCAAGGAGCCTGTGTACGAATACAGGTCACTATCCACATCCCCTTTCCAGGGAGCTTGTGCAGTCCGCCACTGCCGGGGTCCTGGGATCCAGGGACAACTTCCTCAGGAGAACGCACGGCATGCCTCAGGCTGGCGCAACGTCACTCTGGGCCTCTGCTGCCGCAGGCTCACCCAGCACTCCGTACCCATCCCTCCCTCTGGCCTGAGTAAGCCAGAGTCCCCAAAGCAGCTGCTCCTTTAACCCTGTCCTATCTGAGCCAAGAATAAAGGCCCTCCGGCTACCTACACGCAGAGGAGGGGACAAATCCAAAGTTGAAACCCGGGAGCTGTAAGAACAAAGAAGAGAAAGGGAAATCTCTCCCAGCAGCCTCAGAAGCAGTGGATTAAAGCTCCATAAACAACTTGATGTACCCTGCATCTGTGGAATACATGAATAGACAACGAATCATCCCAAATTGAGGAGGTGGACTTTGAGAGCAAAATTTATGACTTTTTTCCCCTTTATCTCTTTTTGTGAGTGTGTATGTGTATGCTTCTGTGTGAGATTTTTGTCTGTATAGATTTGCTGCCACCATTTGTCCTAGGGTTCTATCCGTCCATTTTGTTTCTTAATAATTATTTTTTATTTTAATAACTAGTTTTATTTTATCTTACTTTATTTTATTTTACTTTATCTTCTTTCTTTCTTTCCATCCTTCCCTCCTTCCTTTCTTCCTTCCTCCCTCCCTTCTTTCTTTCTTTTTCTTTCTTTCTTTCTTTCTTTCTTTCTTTCTTTCTTTCTTTCTTTCTTTCTTTCTTTCTTTCTTTCTTTCTTTCTTTCTTTCCTTCCTTCCTTCCTTCCTTCCTTCTTTCTTTCTTTCTTTCTTTCTTTCTCACTTTCTTTCTTTCTTTCTTTCTTTCTAATTTTTCTCCCTTTTATTCTGAGCCATGTGGATAAAAGGCTCTTGGTGCTACAGCCAGGAATCAGTGTTGTACCTATGAGGTGGGAGAGCCAACTTCAGGACACTGGTCCACAAGATACCTCCCAGCTCCACATAATATCAAATGGTGAAAATCTCCTAGAGATCTCCATCTCAACACCAGCACCCAGTTTCACTCAACGACCAGCAAGTTACAGTGCTGGACACCCTATGCCAAACAACTAGCAAAACAGGAACACAACCCCACCCATTAGCAGAGAGGATGCGTAAAATCATAATAAGGCCACAGGCACCCCAAAACACACCACAAGATGTGGACCTGCCCACCAGAAACACAAGATCCAGCCTCATCCACCAGAACACAGGCAGTAGTCCCCTCCACCAGGAAGCCTACACAACCCACTGAACCAACTTTAGCCAATGGAGACAGACATCAAAAACAACGGGAACTATGAACCTGCAGCCTGCAAAAAGGAGACCCCAAACTCAGTAAGATAAGCAAAATGATAAGACAGAAAAACACACAGCAGATGAAGGAGCAAGATAAAAACCCACCAGACCTAACAAATGAAGAGGAAATAGGCAGTCTACCTGAAAAATAATTCAGAATAATGATAGTAAAGATGATCCAAAATCTTGGAAATAGAATAGACAAAATGCAAGAAACATTTAACAAGGACCTAGAAGAACTAAAGATGAAACAAGCAACAATGAACAACACAATAAATGAAATTAAAAATACTCTAGATGGGATCAACAGCAGAATAACAGAGGCAGAAGAATGGATAAGTGGCCTGGAAGGTAAAATAGTGGAAATAACTACTGCAGAGAAGAATAAAGAAAAAGAATGAAAATAACTGAGGACAGTCTCAGAGACCTCTGGGACAACATTAAACACACCAACATTTGAATTATTGGGGTTCCAGAAGAAGACGAGAAAAAGAAAGAGTCTGAGAAAATATTTGAAGAGATTATAGTTGAAAACTTCCCTAATATGGGAAAGTAAATAGTTAATCAAGTCCAGGAAGCACAGAGAGTCCCATACAGGATAAATCCGAGGAGAAACATGCCAAGACACATATTAATCAAACTGTCAAAAATTAAATACAAAGAAAACATATCAAAAACAGCAAGGGAAAAGCGGCAAATAACAAACAAGGGAATCCCCATAAGGTTAAGAGCTGATCTTTCAGCAGAAACTCTGCAAGCCAGAAGGGACTGGCAGGACATATTTAAAGTGATGAAGGAGGAAAACCTGCAACCAAGATTACTCTACCCAGCAAGGATCTCATTCAGATTTGATGGAGAAATTAAAACCTTTACAGACAAGCAAAAGCTGAGAGAGTTCAGCACCACCAAACGAGCTTTACAACAAATGCTAAAGGATCTTCTCTAGGCAAGAAACCTAAGAGGAGGAAAAGACCTACAATAATGAACCCAAAACAATTAAGAAAATGGGAATAGGAACATACATATTGATAATTACCTTAAATGTAAATGGATTAAATGCTCCCACCAAAAGACACAGATTGACTCAATGGATACAAAAACAAGACCCATATATATGCTGTCTACAAGAGACCCACTTCAGACCTAGAGACACATACAGACAAATTAAGGGGATGGAAAAAGTTATTCCATGCAAATGGAAAACAAAAGAAATCTGGAGTAGCAATTCTCATATCAGACAAAATAGACTTTAAAATAAAGACTATTAGAAGAGCCAAAGAAGGACACTACATAATAATCAAGGGATCGTCCAAGAAGAAGGTATAACAATTGTAAATATTTATGCACCCAACATAGGAGCACCTCAATACATAAGTCAAATACTAACAGCCATAAAAGGGGAAATCGACAGTAACACATTCATAGTAGGGGACTTTCATCAATGGACAGATCATCCAAAATTAAAATAAAAAGGAAAGACAAGCTTTAAATGATGCATTAAACAATATGGACTTAATTGATATTTATAGGACATTCCATCCAAAAACAACAGAATACACATTTTTCTCAAGTGCTCATGAAACATTCTTCAGGGTAGATCATATCTTAGGTCACAAATCAAGCCTTGGAAAATTTAAGAAAATTAAATTGTATCAAGTATCTTTTCCAACCACAATGCTATGAGACTAGATATCAATTACAGGAAAAGATCTGTAAAAAATACAAACACATGGAGGCTAAACAATACACTACTTAAAAACAAAATGATCGCTGAAGAAATCAAAGAGGAAATTAAAAAAAAATACCTAGAAACAAATGACAATGGAGACACGACAATCCAAAACCTATGGGATAGAGCAAAAACGGTACTAAGAGGGAAGTTTATAGCAATACAATCCTACCTTAAGAAACAGGAAACATCTCAAATAAAAAACCTAAACTTGCACCTAAAACAACTAGAGAAAGAAGAACAAAAAACCCCAAAGTTAGCAGAAGGAAAGAAATCATAAAAATCAGATCAGAAATAAATGAAAAAGAAATGATGGAAACGATAGTAAAGATCAATAAAACTAAAAGCTGGTTCTTTGAGAAGATTAAAAAAATTGATAAACCATTAGTCAGACTCATCAAGAAAAAAAGGGAGAAGATTCCAATCAATAGAATTAGAAATGAAAAAGGAGAAGTAACAACTGACACTGTAGAAGTACAAAAGATCATGAGAGATTACTACAAGCAACTCTATGCCAATAAAATAGACAACCTGGAAGAATTGGACAAATTCTTAGAAATGCACAACCTGCCAAGACAGAATCAGGAAGAAATAGAAAATATGAATAGACCAATCACAAGCACTGAAATTGAAACTGTGATTAAAAATCTTCCAACAGGGCCTTCCCTGGTGGCGCAGTGGTTGAGAATCTGCCTGTCAATGCAGGGGACATGGGTTCATGCCCTGGTCCGGGAAGATGCCATGGAGCAGCTAGGCCCATGAGCCATGGCCACTGAGTCTGTGGGTCTGGAGCCTGTGCTCCACAATGGGAGAGGCCACAACAGTGAGAGGCCAGTGTACAGAAAAAAAAAAAAAAAAAAAATCTTCCAACAAACAAAAGCCCAGGACCAGATGACTTCACAGGCGAATTCTATCAAACATTTAGAGAAGAGCTAACACCTATCCTTTTCAAACTCTTCCAGAATATAGCAGAGGGAGAAACACTCCCAAACTCATTCTACGAGGCCACCATCACCTTGATACCAAAACCAGACAATGATATCACAAAGAAAGAAATCTACAGGCCAATATCGCTGATGAACATAGATGCAAAAATCCTCAACAAAATACTAGCAAACAGAATCCAACAGCACATTAAAAGGATCATACAACATGATCAAGTGGGGTTTATTCCAGGAATGCAAGGATTCTTCAATATACGCAAATCAATCAACGTGATATACCATACTAACAAACTGAAGGAGAAAAACCATATGATCATCTCAATAGGTGCAGAGAAAGCTTTCAACAAAATTCAACACTGATTTATGATAAAAACCCTGCAGAATGTAGGCATAGAGGGAACTTTCCTCAACATAATAAAGGCCATATATGACAAACCCACGGCCAACATCATTCTCAGTAATGAAAAAGTAAAACCATTTCCACTAAGATCAGGAACAAGACAAGGTTGCCCACTCTCACCACTCTTATTCAACATAGTTTTGGAAATTTCAGCCACAGAAATCAGAGAAGAAAAGGAAATAAAAGGAATCCAAATCAGAAAATAAGTAAAGCTGGCACTTTTTTGCAGATGACATAATACGATACATAGAGAATTCTAAAGATGCTACCATAAAACTACTAGAGCTAATCAATACATTTGGTAAAGTAGCAGGATACAAAATTATTGCACAGAAATCTCTGGCATTCCTATACACTAATGATGAAAACTCTGAAATTGAAATCAAGAAAATACTCCCCTTTACCATTGCAACAAAAAGAATAAAATATCTAGGAATAAACCTACCTAAGGAGACAAAAGACCTGTATGCAGAAAATTATAAGACACTAATGAAAGAAATTAAAGTTGATACATATAGATGGAGAGATATACCATGTTCTTGGGTTGGAAGAATCAACATTGTGAAAATGACTTTACTACCCAAAGCAATCTATAGATTCAATGCAATCCCTATCAAACTACCACTGGCATTTTTCAAAGAACTGGAACAAAAAATTTCACAATTTGTATGGAAACACAAAAGACCCCGAAGAGCCAAAGCACTCTTGAGAATGAAAAACGGAGCTGGAGGAATCAGGCCCCCTGACTTCAGACTATACTACAAAGCTACAGTAATCAAGACAGTATGGTACTGGCACAAAAACAGAAAGATAGATCAATGGAACAGGATAGAAAACCCAGAGATAAACCCACGCACATATGGTCACCTTATCTTTGATAAAGGAGGCAGGAATATGCAGTGGAGAAAGGACAGCCTCTTCAATAAATGGTGCTGGGAAAACTTGAGAGGTACATGTAAAAGTATGAGATTAGAACACTCCCTAACACCATACACAAAAATAAGCTCAAAATGGATTAAAGACCTAAATGTAAGCCCAGAAATTCTCAAACTCTTAGAGGAAAACATAGGCAGAACACTCTATGACATAAATCACAGCAAGATCCTTTCTGACCCACCTCCTAGAGTAAGGGAAATAAAAACAAAAATAAACAAATGGGACCTAATGAAACTTCAAAGCTTTTGCACAGCAAAGGAAACCATAAACAAGACCAAAAGACAACCGTCAGAATGGGAGAAAATATTTGCAAATGAAGCAACTGACAAAGGATTAATCACTAAAATTTATAAGCAGCACATGCAGCTCAATAACCTAAAAACAAACAACCCAATCCAAAAACGGGCAGAAGTCCTTAATAGACATTTCTCCAAAGAAGATATACAGAGTGCCAACAAACACATGAAAGATTGTTCAACATCATTAATCATTAGAGAAATGCAAATCAATAGTACAATGAGATATCATCTCACACCAGTCAGAATGGCCATCATCAAAAAATCTAGAAACAAGAAATGCTGGAGAGGGTGTGGAGAAAAGGGTACACTCTTGCACTGCTGGTGGGAATGTGAGTTGGTACAGCCACTATGGAGAACAGTATGGGGGTTCCTTAAAAATCTATAAATAGTACTACCATATGACCCAGCAATCCCACTACTGGGCATATACCCTGAGAAAACCATAATTCAAAAAGAGTCATGTACCAAAATGTTCATTGCAGCTCTATTTACAATTGTCCACAGATGGAAACAACCTAAGTGTCCATCATCGGGTGAATGGATAAAGAAGATGTGGCACATATATACAATGGAATATTATTCAGCCATAAATAGAAACATAATTGAGCTATTTGTAATGAGGTGGATAGACCTAGAGTCTGTCATACAGAATGAGGTAAGTCAGAAAGAGAAAGACAAATACCATATGCTAACACATATATATGGAATTTAAGAAAAAAAAATGTCATGAAGAACTTAGGGGTAAGACAGGAATAAAGACACAAACATACTAGAGAATGGAGTTGAGGATATGGGGAGGGGGAAGGGTAAGATGTGACAAAGCGAGAGAGTGGCATGGATATATATACACTACCAAACGTAAAATAGATAGCTAGTGTGAAGCAGCCGCATAGTACAGGGAGATCATCTCGGTGCTTTGTGACCACCTAGAGGGGTGGGATAGGGAGGGTGGGAAGGAGGGAGATGAAGGGGGAAGACATACGGGAACATATGTTTATGTATAACTGATTCACTTTTTTATAAAGCAGAAACTAACACACCATTGTAAAGCAATTATACTCCAATAAAGATGTAAAATAAAAGAAAAAAAGAAACAGAAAGATTAGCCAACGCACTGCTACTCAGAGCCAACACCTAAAATAACTGATTCGAAACTCGAAAGTGCTTTTAGCAAGAAGGCTGGATTGTACGGACACTAGAGACGATTTTACCAATGAGCAAGGAGTCTGACCTCATGGCAGCATCATGACGAGGACAAACATGAAAGGAACAGTATGGGGGATGCTGTGGGCCGATACTTGAAGACTCTCCTCTTGTTGTTTTGTTTGCTTACTCATATGTACCTTGCCTCCTTCCAAAGAGCATTTGAGGGGACAACAGGCTTATTTATTAAACTCCTCAGAGGAAAAGCATGATGGAATGATAATAATTCAATTTATTTTATTTTGAAAACTTGACATACAAAAATAAAAATCCACACACAACAGGTTGCGAAGCCTGAGGATCAAAGCCAAGAAGTCAGCCTTTCAGCACCTGGCCCAGGCGCCTGAGAGATGCGCTTCCTGCAAGAGCACGGGTCCCAGAAGTCGGCAGAGCTGGACTCCACTAGATCCCTGACGGTGGACTGCAGGGACCACTCGTGCCTTTCAGGGCTTTACGCAGATGATGGATGCCCTACAGAAACTCAAGCCACATTGGCGGGAAAGCCTTTCCCCGAGTTTGCTCTTCATTACTGTTTTGATATTTGTCTCTGGTTGCTATAACAAAATCTGGCCTTGGAATTTTTCTGGGAACAAATAGGAAATAGTTGGTGCGGGGGCAGGGAAGTTCAAGACCCTAAGCACATTTAAGTTTGGTTATAAACACTCATTGTAAAATAAAGCATTGACTCATTAAACCCAAAACGAAACAAAAAAAAAAAATTGAGACAAGGGATACCCTTTGGTCACTGCATGCTCCTCACTGAGGACCTAAACACACTGTTTAAAAAAAAAAAATTCAAATCCCCAGATACAGTATATTCTTAGGTATATTCAGAATATAGGTAAGTCAGAGCTTCTACCTAAGACTCTTAATGAAACAAACAAAAAGCCTGGATCATGTGATTAGGCAGATTCAAGAGTTGTTTTATGACAAGGTTTAATCTGATTTTCAGAAAAACTAGTTTTTTTAATCAAGAAAATCGCATTAAATGTAAAGATTCAAAAAAAAAAGAGTAAGTGAACCCTGAGAAACTCAAATAAAATGATTGATTAGCATTAAATATTTATTATTAAAACAAAATACACAACTATTATTTAACAATTAAATAAAAATTCAAAGTCTCTGTTTACTTAGAAATATATATTGTTGTAAGTGTAGGTAAGGAAAAAAGATTTTTTTTTAATTTTCCAAGTGATAGATATAACTGAAATGTCAAATCATATTTTAAATCTGAAATATATAAATAGATCCTGAACTTCATTTTGTTGATTTATGCTGAATATGTCTTCCAGTTACCAAGTATTTCATGACAAATCAAACTAAACTTGGGGTATAAAGAAAAGAACATTTTATTATGTTCATGGTATAAAAAGGTAATGAACAGAAAACTCAATCAAATAGAGTGGGGAGACCAGAAGGGGGAGCTCTCATTCCCTACACGGGTAGCAGAGCCCAATAAGAAGAAAGACGCCTTTTCTTTTCTGGTGAAAACTTAGCCAATGAAAAGCCATGGACTATAGCCCTGTCTCCCAACTTCCTTTGTAGCTCTATGAAAGCTACTCCTTCTCTGGCCATGTGGGGACTTGCTCATGGTACAACACGGTTGCAGACCCTGAATTGCAACTCTTTCTGCTGATCCTGAGTAAATCCTTCCTTGCTGGAGAAATATCTGGCAGTCAATTTATTCTAGGTCAATAACAGATACTATAGATGAGGAACTTGGGCAAAGCACCAGAAGTAAAGGCTTATTGTCTCTGATGTCTGATATCTGGAGATGTAACTGGGAAGACTTCAAAGGCTGGGAGTAACTGGGGCCTAGATTCATCTAGAGGCTTTTTCATATGTATGCTGACAAAACTGAGCTGGGAAAACTCAAAGGCCAGCCTTAGTTGGTGCTGTCGATTGAAGTTCCTACACTGGGACTGCTGTCACAGGTGCCATGTGACTTGGGATTTCTTGCAGCAGGGTGACGTTAGGTTATCAGGTCTTCCTACATGGAAGCTTACCCAATCCCATATAGACTGTTTCACTAAACAAGGTGGAAGTTGCATAGCATTTTGCTATATAGCTTAGAAAGTATAGCACCCTCTGCTACATTGTATTGGCTGTGACAGAGACCTGCCCAAATTCAGGGAAAAAGGACATATTCCCATCTCTTATTAAAGATTATCAAATAATTTGTGGTCATGTTTTAAAACCACCAAAGTTTGGCCTCTGTCCACAAACTATATACTTCTATTTATTTCTTCCACATGCAAAGTACTTTCACTCCTTCCCAGGATCCTACAAAGGTCTCATCTCCTTATATATCATCAAGCTGAGGCTCATGGTCTACAAACTCAATCTAATTCAAGCCCAGGTACAGAGGAGTCTTCTCAGAATGACTGCATTTGATGCACAAACAAGATATCTTCCCTTTAAAAAACCCAACACACAATGGTGGGAGAAGATAAAAAAAATATTGTCATTGAATCAGAAGTCTCAGGCTTATCAGGATAATTGTGTTAAATGTGAAGCTATGCAGTTATTCCCATTGTATGCAAATTCTAATAATTAGATTTTAATGTGACAAATTTTAAAAAGTAATTTTAAATGCTTTATACCTATAATTTATAGTTGCACATCATCAGCTTATAATCAATGAGATTTTATTATTTCAAATTAGTGAAGGAAGAAATTCTAAATTAAGATTTATTTTCCCAGAAACAAGAAGATGAAGCACACAAGTTAGATGATCAAATATTTAGAGACACTGTCAATAGAATGAATTATATTGCAATGGAGGTGGGGAGACAAAACTCACTGGGGCTTGAATTGTTTCCTCTAGGTAATGAAAACAGTAATGACTAATTGCCACTGGATATTGGAAATTGTAGGTGCCAGTTTGCTTCACAAGAAATACCAGGGGAAAAAAATAAACTAATCTCAGATACTTTCTTGTATAAAATTGAGAGCAAATTCCTCTGATTTTAAATACTGTAACTGTCACAAAGCCTCCCAACATAAAGAAAATATTAAGTCTTTATTATGGGAGGCTGAGAAGATTGGTAATTATATGCCAGAAAACATAAAGCTTTTGGCAGAAAATGTTCTAATGGGGGAAGTGATAACACAAAGGCAAAATATTATAACTCTAAACAGGAAATAAAGAAATATGTTTTACTGTTCCTTATCTCCCAAAATTACTATGAATAGAAATAGTGAGATTATGTGAGTTAGATCAAATCTTTTTCCTAGTCAAATTGTGTAAGTACTATGAATAGACAGCAAATAAAATAAGGATAAAACTCCAAGCCCTGAAGCCTGTGGGGTATTCTACTCTATTCTTTGGAGTCAAGTGTTTGAATGAAACAAATCTCATCTCTATGTTGATCTACTGTCTGGAAGTCAATAAGTTTTAATTCTAAATGTTAAAGCTACAATGTCATTAGAAGACTCTATTTGATGATACTAGGACTTTTGTCTCTGCTTCAATGCCAGCATTTTACCTACTCCAGTGTTAGGCTTGCAACACCTCTCTGAGGCTTGAATCTAACTCACTGTTTTAGCTTGGTATTTAGTTCGCTAAACTACTTGTTCCCATGCTGATTCTAACAATTTCCAAGGAATGGATAGGGGTTCCTGGGAAAAAGTTGTGTGCCTAACAGTTAAGTAGAAGTTTCCTCCTGGTATTCGCCTGGCAAAAGGAGGAGGCAGAGGGTATTCCCCAACAGTATTACAGGAATTTATACAGGAATAAGAAATTTCTAACTCCTAAATTTCTTGTTAAAGGCACTAGGAAAACTTAACGATAAATTATTTTATAAAATGAATGATTCAGCTCTAATATGATTGTTAGGAGTTTCAGAGTTTCAGAGTAGTTATGATTAAGGAAGCTATAATAACCCCTTGACTAAAAAAAAAAAAAGGCATGTCTTCATATGACTTAGCAGTAATGAGGACAAACACAACTTTTTTTTTTAATTACTTGAAAAAATTCACTTGAACAGATGTACTTGCATATTATCTATCGATCTAACTAGCTTACACTCCCAGAGGACAAACACTTATTTGTTTTGCTTTCCCCTTAGAAATATTAATGGCATCTTTTTTGTTTGTTTGTTTGTGTTTGTGTGTGGGGTACGCAGGCCTCTCACTGTTGTGGCCTCTCCCGTTGCGGAGCACAGGCTCCGGACGCGCAGGCTCAGCGGCCATGTCTCACGGGCCCAGCCGCTCTGCGGCATGTGGGATCTTCCCGGACCGGGGCACGAACCCGTGTCTCCTGCATCGGCAGGCAGACTCTCAACCACTGCGCCACCAGAGAAGCCCTATTAATGGCGTCTTTAAATGTGCTAAGGTTTACATAACTAAGATATTCCTGAAAGAAATTACTTAAATGAAATTACAGTACTTTATTTGTTCAAGGCACTAGGGAAACTTACAGTAAATTATTTTGTAAAGTGAATGATTCAGTTCTAATATGGCTGTTAAATGAGTACATAGTTTTTATCTTAGGTTTTCTCATAATGATCTGTGAGAAACAAAGAGGGAGAGAATGCTAGACAGGTAGGTAGATGCACAGATAAGCAGATGTCATTAAATAATACAATATTTCAAATAAAAAAAATCCCACACATTGAACACTAGTAGATTTTACCATCTTATAAAAAGAGTCCATATTTGGGTATTATATATGCTTCAAACAGAATTATCTGAGTGATAATTATACTTCTAAAATGACTGTGTTACATGAAAACTAAAGATAATAAAGTGACAAGTATTTTACTCAATAAATTATTTCCAAAATATGCTTTACTAAATAAGAAGCACACACTAAATATCCAGAGTTGTAACTTATTAAATAACTCACAAACATATTGAAAATAAGTTTTTGAGATAATTTTGAATAAATACCAAATAAGCAATATTTACATACTATGGCTCAGGGAATAGACATTAATAAAAATTAACTTTTCCTCAGGCCACTGTCTAGACCACAGGAAACCTGGTCAACAGCACATGGGTCATCACAAGGTACAGACTCAGAAGTTTCCATAGTGCTTTGGCCAACAGCTAGACAGGGTGAATGAATTATGGTCACGACAGTACCCAAACTCACAGTACACAGGTTAAGACAGTGATGGACTCAACTTCAAACAAAATCAGCACAAACTAGTATCTTACAGCTTCAAAGAGCAATTTATCTTTGAGCAGTAAATCAGTGGGATCTAGGAAGCTTTGCCAGAGCAAGAAAATTATAGCAAATTAGAAGCAAATAACTTTTCATGACTCAGCCTGTTTGGAGAAGGAATTTGCTGGATTAAAGACTTAATCTGGATAGTTAGAGATGTTCACATCCATGTCCATATTCATGTCTCTCTACGTATAAGTTTGGTATCTACCTAGGCTAATAACAATACCTACCTCAAATGGATTTAGGTGAGAAATAAATGGAAAACCACAATTAAAGTTGATTAGCTTCTTAGCTGTGTAAATAGATGCACACGTGCACTCATGAACACACACACACACATACATATTTTTATACTTTTCTTGGGGTCCCTATATTTCTTAGGAAAAATTATACATTCATATTTACCAAAGAAGCAGGGTTACAAAACATAGTGATGAGTATTCCACCCCCCCAAAATAAGCATGTGTAGTGAGGGCACACTTGATTAAATATTGATGTCTTAGAGATTAGAAATCAACTGTAATTATGCCTCCTGACCATATCATGTACTTTAGGGGAGCCTCGCATGTTCCAGCTTTCTTTATATGGTTTGATTTATCTTAAAATAATGCTATGGTCCTTACCAGTGATTGGTTCTCACTGGAATCAGGCTGAAGCCAGTCATAACATGGCGTTAGCCTGGTCACAGGAGTTGGATCAGGCAGGAAGGCATGTGACTCTTCTAGCCAAAGGCATGTGAGAGAAGTGTGTTTGGGAATTTCGGGGGAAATATAATTTTTATGTTCTCACTGTTCGTTTTGTTTTTAGGGTTTTTTTCTGTTTTTTCCCCTCCCTCTCAGGAGAGCCACTGGCAAGTAATTCTCTCTTCTGTACATTGCAGTTTCCTAAATATTGGCCTGGAACTAGTACCAGCATGAGAAAGATGCTGTCATATGCAGAAGGGCAGTGGCAAGAGAATTTCAGAGAAGAGCTGGAGCCAGTGGATTAAGCCATGCCCAGAATCTTATTTGTGAAAGCCAATTAATATCTCTATTCTTTAAGCCTTTTTGTATTGGGCTGTTTTTTACTTTAAACCAAAAATTATTCTCATAAAAAATCCTATTTCCTCGCACATTAAATGCATCTAATCAAATATCCATATAGAACCCAGAACATCACTCGACTTTATTCAAGTATCTTTTTCTTACCTTAAAACTTTCTTGCTCTTATTAACATTTTTAAATACCCTAAACACCCCATCTGGATATTGTAATTGATTCAGTTTTGTTAGTGAACTTCAAATTTACTTAGAAGCCTATTGAGACTGAATATGTCCAATATTCAAAAGATAAAAGAATAGGTACATAAATACTATTTTATCACTTTAAAATTGTTTTCACATTTTAATTTATTTATATTGTGTTCCTTTCTTTGTGTGACCCAAGCTGTAATTTTTTTCCTCATTGTTCTATTACACTGATGAACAACATTTTGCATACCATGAATTGGTCTTCTGGTAGTATTAGCTCAGAAATATTGTTGTTTAATCATTACCTGCTCAGTATTTTGAAAGCTGCACAAATATCACATTTAAATTTAATTTCTATCTTCCTTCCTTAAAAGAAAAACTGAAGTAAAAATTAAGGTGCTTCTATTTGACAAGGTAATTTCTTGCAAATTTTTTTTTAAATGACAATCCATCTCTAACACGTACCATTTTGTTTTAAAAGGCAGTAGACAAACTAATATCAGAAGACAATAAATATATTTGAAGTGAATAAAAGAAAACTGCTATTAATGTGAACCATAAGTTGATGTTTTCTGTTCCCCATTACTAAGGCTGACTTAAGCATAATGATTTATTTTTTTTTTACAGAATAATGTTCAATATACTATATAGATTTATAAATTATAAATTTCATTTAATTGCTATTATTTTTTCTCACCTGACATTTAGCTCTGACATTTCATTGAAATCTATTTTACTAAAATATATTTTAAAAGTTAAGCTTTGAAAATTTTTTTTTGCCAATTTCTTTTCATTGAAGTTTGATTGGTAGAATGAGTAAGAAATCAAACAAAGTATGTCTTAAAATAGTGTACTACTTTGGCCAACTTATTTTTCATCTAACAAAATTATTGGAACTATCACATTGACAGACAATTATATTTACAAAGCTCAGACTTAGATTCTCAACTTATTAAATTTAGATCCATTTAGAGGAGCATTGAAAACACCTGTAATTATTTCAAATAGCATTACATCTTCACCTTGCAAGAAATTGCACATTTTATTTTTCATTTACATCCAGCCAATTCTAGGAGACAGATGGAAATGAAGCTAGCAAGAAAGAACCCACTCCAGATTGAAAGGGACATCCTTCACAATTCCACCCAAACTATAGGCAAACTTCCCTAGATCCCTTATTTTCAAAGAAGTAAAAATTAGAGGCAACGTGAGAGAAGATATACAGCTGACAGTCTTCTCTGCTGATATTTTTAGAGGTCAGTTATAGTAATAGAGTTAGAAGTACCATCCTCAAATAAAGTACATATTTTAACCAGGCACACTCACTCTGAACAATCAGGCCTGAAACTTAGAAAAATACAATGATGAATGGGATTGCACAGCAAGCAAAGAAAATAAATTACAATTTCAAACCTCTCCATTCTTTTGTGTTGAAAATTTAAAAAAATAATAATAAATCATTATCAATAATGACAGATCTGGATTAGGGATGTTTATATGAATCCAATCGATTTATAAAACTTTCAACACTGCAGCCTGGTCAGAGAACCTTTTCTGAGCCACCTCCTCTCTGTCACCAAAGCAGATGGCCAACTTACACATGCAAATGAAAAACAGACTTTAGTTATAAAACAAAAGAATGGGTTTCAACCAGCTAAACTTAAATTATTAGCTTAGCGATCCCAGCAGTAGCTGTTATCAAATTCAGACCAGCCCACCCTGGTGAGAAGGACTAGGGTAGTTATGCAATAGCTGCAAAGCATCTTAAATCCATTACATAAAAATATATGCTTGGCGGGTCGTGGTATAGCAGACGTTATGACAGGATGCTGCCTTCTCTTACCCTAGGGAGTATAATTAAGTACAGTGCTCAAATAAATGGTTTGCAGTCACACGTATTATCCTTCTTTTCTGGCTCAAAAGAAGCTTGTAGTCTCTGCTCAAAGTATTCACCTCGACCTAGCTTCAATGTGCATGTTCCTTAAGCCTCCCAAGACAATTAAATGGAAATGTATTCCCATTCAACATTACGGCTTACCTCAATCAACATTCTCTGGTGGTAGTCACAAACCTTATATTTTTTTAACATAAATACTCACTTTTCCCAGTAGATGTACAAGGTTGTTAGAAATTAAGAGAAACAACTAATTGAATATCATGGATTGTTTTGGGTAAGTGCTTGAAGCAGCATCCATTTGACATCTGTATGGTTGCTACTTTGAGCAGTTAGTTGGGAACATGAATCTGCATGTCTTCAAACAGAATGATGACATCTATAATTCCTTAATAGTTTGGCTAAAATCAGTACCGGATATATAACACCAAATTAATCTCATACAATGAAGGCATGTCGACATTTTAAGGTCAATTTTCTAGGCTGGTAATTTTCTGGCATTATTAGAGGTGGAGCTACCAATTGAATTATAGGCAATATAGTTCCTTCTAAAAAGAATGTAATCATTCATTTTGCAGATTTGAGGGTGAAAACTGTCAGTAAAATTTCAAGAATGTTCTTTTATAAAAATAAGCACATTTTAGACTAACTCAGAAAACTAGTTAACTTATGAGAATGCGTAAATCTTAATGCAGATGTTATTGGCAACCACTGTCATCAATGAAATAAATTACAATTTAAAATTGCAAGTTTTTTCAGCATTCAGCTGATATTTATAGAGCCCACAAATACTGTAACATATTTTGTCAAAAGTTATTTCCAATTTATCTCTGTGAAAAATATATGTCTTTTATAATAACATTTTACAAACTGAAGATTTTGAGTTTAGGAAAATAAAATATGTTACAAGCAAGCTTGTAATAAAACTTGGGACTGTTAAAACAATCAGAAAAATTTACAGTGCTAAATCTTTCTTTTTTTTTTTTGGTATAAATAATTTCATTGTAAATCAGTTCTTTTACAGTAAAATAACCCCCTCAAAGGAAACAAAGCTTTACTTTTGAAATTGAGGTAACTTCATTTAACATTTATTAAAGTTTCTCATACTATATTTAGAGAGAATTTTCAACATCTACAATTTTTTTAAATCTAAAAGTAATCCTGTGACCAAATAGTTGGTTAACTTTTGTTGTTGTTCCACCATTAGCTTTTTTCCTGAGTTTTACTGAATTGAATGTCTATCAATTTTTATAAACATTTGGAATCCCTTTCTGCTGGAGGATTTTATATCTTATGCAATTGAACTCAAGTGTAGCCATGTGGCAAGTTTTGTATAACAAAATGTGAGTGGAAGTGATATGTCTCCCTTATCCTTGTGATATGACCCCTGTCATTGTTCCAGAGAGAAAATATTCCTTCCAAATACATTCTTGAATAAAGATAATGTGGGTCAGAGCTACACCTGAGTCCTGATGTACGTAAAGGTGAGAAGGAAAAATATCCTTTTGTTGTGAGCATTCATTTGGAGATCATCATCAAATGATTGTTCTGCTCCTTTATTATTATTTTTTTCTATCCTGTCATTTCCAATCCCAGCTGCTACTTTGCAGATATTTCTCAAATTTTCTGGTCCCACTGATGTCATAGCTTCCCCAAAACCTGAATCTGAGACTTTGACTTGCTTATGGATAGTTTGTTTATGTTTGTGATGCCACAAAACTGGAATGGAGAACTGGGAAGAATAAGAGAGGGAACAAGACAAAGCCAATGTAAGAATTTCTAATCAAGCTGTGAGTGATGGAGACCTAATTCCACTGAGATCCATTGAGGCATCTGAGAATTTGTGTAGAATGCCTCCCACAGTTGTCACCTGAAAGATTAAAAAGGAGAATATATACCCATTGGCTCTTGTTCTTCATTTTCCACAGGTCAAGAGTTGTCTTATAGATATGAATCACTTGCACTTTCTTGTTTGCAGGAGTGTGGGAGAGCCAAAGCATCCAAAAGGCTTTGGAGCAGAAAGCAACCTGAGGCAAGTTGTTGATCACAGTAACCTATACGAATCTGGCTTTCACAGCAGTGTTTGCTGAATGAATTGTTTATTTCATCAAAGTTGCCATATTTAGTATTACAAAGTTGTTAATGATATTCTGTTAGAATCATTTAAAAAACATATAGTATCTCTATTTACATAACCTCCTCTTGATCAAACTTGCTGAGGATTATCAATATCATTAATCTTTTCAAAGAATGTATTTTTTGTTTTTAATTTTCTTTATCATATTTTCATTTCCTTTTTCATTGATATCTTTTATATTTATATTGTTCTTTCTAATTACTTTAGGTTTAATTTGCTCTTGTTCTATAAAATTTTAATGGGGAAGATTCAATCATTGATTTTTTTAGCGACAGTTTTATAGAATTATAAAAGCACTTATATATATGCATATATTTAGACCCCCATAAATATACATGAATTATAGAGCTATAAAGAGTCCTTTAAACATTTCTTTAGCTGTATCCCACAAATTTTATATGTGATGTTTCCATTAAAATTCAACTTTAAATATATTCTAATTATTCTTACAATTTCTGTTTTGACCCATGGGTTAATTATAAGTAAATTTCAAGTATTAGGGGTTTTCCTATTATTTTTATTTTTTTTCTAATTCAATTCCATCATAGCTAAATACTCTTTGATATCAGTAAAATACTCTATGATTGCAATGTTTTAAAATGTATTGAGAATTGTTTCATTTCCAAGAATAGTGTCTATCCTGGTAAATGTATCATTTGAATTTGAAAAGAATATATATTCTGCCTTTATTCTCTAAATATCAATTAAGTAAAGGTGGTTGATGGGGTTGAAAATATCATTTAGATCTTTATGAATTGGGTGATTTTGTTTCCAGTTAATCTATCAGTTGTTGATAAAGGGAAACTAATATCTCCAGCTATGATTATTAAGCTGCCCATTTCTCTCTTTAATTCTTTGTTTTTCCTTCATGCCTTTGAAAGTTTTGTTATTGAGTTCATAGACATTTATGATTGCTATGTCTTTTGGATGATTTTATCTTTTATCATTTATGAAATTTCTGTCTTTTTTTCTGGTAATACATTTTGTCTTGAAAATTTTCATTTAAATTTAATATAATTATTTCAGTCTTCTGCTTAAAACTTGAATTTTATATGTTTTTCTCTTCATTTACTTTCAAATTAAAATTGTTTTTAAAACTATGTCCCTTGTGGATAGCTTGTAGTTGGCTTTGTGTTTTAATCCATCCTGAAAATGTTGCTTTTACTTGGATTGCTTAATCTATTAACAACTAATGTAATTAACAAATTGTTTTGTGATTAACATTGTTATGTTTTCTTCTTTTCATCTGTTTTCATTCTTCTGATTCTCTTTTACATCATTTTTTTGGATTGTTTGAACATGTTTTAGAATTTCATTTATATTTTTCTGTTGGCTTTTTAGCTACAACTTTTTCATTTTTTATGACTTGAATAAGGATTAAATTACAAGCTTAAATATTTATGTACTGTAATATACTTTATAGTATATTATGTACTACTTTGCCTAAAACATTAAAATCTTCTTACAGTTGTTGCACTAAATTTACATACTTATAAACCTACAAAACTATGTTTTATTTAGATATAGTCATAGATAGACAGATATAGTTATGGATATGGATGTAGATATAGATGTATAAACATATATATATTTTTATCAAAAAATTAAGAAAATGGCAAAAATAAAAAATATTATTTTCTATCTACCCAGATATTTCAGATATTTTTCCTTCTTTTCTGAGAACATACTTCTTCCTCTGCCATCATTTTCTTTCAGTCTGAAGAATTTCCCTTTAATATTTCTTTTAGCGCAGATCTGTTGGCAATGAATTACTCTGGTTTTCTTTTACCTGAAAATATTCTTATATTTTACCTTTGTTATTGAAGAATGTTTTTGATGGTTATAGAATCCTGTGTTGCTAGATTTTTTTTTTTCTTCCAGCACTTTAAAGACGTTTCCTACTTTTCTTATCTACAAGGATTCTGGTGAGAACTCAGCCATTGATTGGAATTTTGTCTCTTTTTGCATAATACATTAATCCTCTCTTGTTACTTTCAATATCTACTCTTTATCTTTGGCTTTCAACCATTTGAATGTGATGCACCCTATTTTGGGTTTTTTCCCCTTTTATCTACCTGATATCCGTAGAGCATTCTATGTTTGCAATTATATGTTTTTCATCAAATGTGGGAAATATTAAGCACTATTTATTAAATATTTTTGTCCTCAATTCTCTCTCCTTGTACTATTCCAATTAAATGTGTTGTACTCTTTGAGATCATCAAAAAATTCCCTGTTTATTGATTTTTTTCTCACCATGTTTTACCTTAAATAATTTTCATGGATTTATTATGAAGTTCTTTAGTCTTTCCTCTCTCATGTCTATTTAGCTGTTAAGTCCATCCTTGAAAATCTCTTTCTTTCAGAAAATACATTTTTCAGTTCTAAAATTACCAATTCTAGAATTACTTTTTTTATTGTTTCTATTTCTCCATTTGGTTCCTACTGTGGCACAGAACAAGTTTCCAGGATGAAGTGAAAAACTGGCAAAATATACAAAAGGAACATAGAGACAAAAGACAAACTGCATATTTCACGAGGGTGTTTGCATAATAAATGTGAGTATTTTTGCCATATATTTGGTTATGAGAACTTTGGGACAATTTGAATGTATTATTAAAATGTTGTGAAAATCCTATTATTGCTTTTGTTACTAAGTAACATAGTTCACTAACGTAACTATTGTTAATTCTTGGTAGGTGTCCAGGCTATGAGCTTATGCTCAGTTATCTAATTCCTAAAGAATCTTAATTAAAAACAAACTTTAGGGAGTGTTCTACAGATGTATTTAGTGCCATCATGGAACTACTGAAATAATGTTACCACTATCATAACATTAAGAAAAGATAGAGAAGGATGATTATGATAAACCTACAATATAAGTGACTAATATAATAAAATCTGACATATTAAAAGTATTTTAAAGACAAAGAGAAAGTTCAGCAATATTTTTAGGTGCTCCTTGAAAAACAGTGACAAAATGAGATTAAACTGATGTACATTTATTGTTAGTTGAGGAATTTTAACTATTGAAATAACAAGAATAAAATTGTGACTTGGTTTTGTATAAAAACACTTTTGGTCTTCTCATATGTTGATAATGTTCTAGAATAATGCACATAAATGTACACACATTCTTGTGTGTATATAAAACCATGAATACAAATAGCATTCTACCTCTTGGGTGATCTCACCTTTCCTCAACCTGCAAATAAGCCACAATACACACGTCCAGCCTCATGGGATATTTCAAAATTCATGAGCTAATTCTCCTACCCATTGTTCAGAGAAGACTGTCTCAAACATGTATGCAGTATCCAATTACACAGAAGTCTGAAATAGTCACAATAAACTAGAAATGCAGTATTTGGAGGGAATGGATTCTAATGTGAATGACAGCTCAAAAATGTCAGAGTACAAGCACATATACCTCAACACAATCATACCTGAACAATAAAAATGAATGCAGTAGAGATAAAAGACAACATCTCTCTAGGCAGGAAAGCATATTTTGCCAAGCTAATTCCCTATTATTTTCTACTGAAATTTTATTTTCCTTTAGATCATTATGTTTTACTTTTACTTTATATCACCCACATTCCAAGGATTCCTTACTTTCCTTCCTTGATCTCTGGCTTCGGATTTAATAAAGAATGTTTCCCCATTTTTCCCATTTGTGCAAAATAAAGATAACATATAATAATCATGATGGTAATAATGATAATAATAAATTAGGCATCTTCCATAGCAAACAGTTAAAATTTATCTCTACTAGATTAGAACCTCATTGCCAAAAGTATTTGTTTGTATTTGGTGGAAGACAGAAACAGTTGCTTGTTTCTGCTAACTTGGAAGTTCAGACAGAGCATGTTTAAGTTATAGTTCCTTCCAATTATTCAACTGATATTAGAAAGGCCCTGACCTTCTCACCATTGTTTTCTTTACTCATCAAAATTACAATGGTTTCAACAGAAATCTGTCTCTCTTTTTCTCTTCAAGTTCTTTTCTAGTACAGGCAAGTTGTCAGAAGCCGCTCCCAAATGTAGGAAATAGCTAGTCAACAGTCACAGCAAAAAGAGCAAGTATTTTTTCTATAATTGAGAATTTTATGGAGAATTCTACTTACAGTTGCTTCTGTTATGTCTTGCCTCTAACATGTATTATGGACATGGTCTGATCATACTCTATCCAGGCCTGAATCATGCACAAAACCTTGCAGAAAAAGTAAAATTGGACTGGGTGAGCCCCACCAATGATTTTCACAAGAAAGAGGTATGCTGCTACTAAATGGCAGAGGGGGAATACATGGGCTACAACAACAGATTTCCACCATATATTATGAAAATGGCAATAGAATTATTTGTTCTTGAAAACAACCAAAAAATTAAACACTAAAATTAATGAAATGAATTTTATTTAAAGAAAAATAAAAAGATTTGATATACAGTTGACCTGTGAAAAACTTGAGGGTTGAGAGCACCAACCCTCCATGCAGTTGAAAATCCATATATGTTATAGCCTGCCTGCTAACTTCCTCCATATCCACAGTTCTGCATCCTTGATTCAACCAACCTTGAATTACACAGTAATGTAGTATTTACTATAAAAAAAAAATCAGCATAAGTGGACCCAAGCAGTTCAAACCCATGTTGTTCAAGGGTCAACTTTACATATTATATGACTCTAGGATAATCACATTTTAACAAATATGTTCCATATTCTTGGGTTCAGCATCATTCAAGGCCTGTTGTTGAATATTTATTGATGCCTTAGAGTCAATGAAAAGTCTTTCAGTATATAGTTTTTTAAATGTTTGAGCATCCTTGTTCTTTCATTCCTTCTATTTTTTAAAAAATCTTTTTTTTACTCCACAATCAGGTCTCATAATATGACAATACCTTCAACTGGTAAGACAAAATTATATTTTCTTAAGTAGACAATTCAAAATATTTAAAGCTTTATTAATTTTTCCAAGAGTGAGTCAATGTTATAAATATGTTAATATGAACAATATATCAGAAAGAAGAAAATAATCTTATATACCATTTTTAAATTAAAAACATATTTTTTAAAACAATCCACTAAAGTAGGAATATTAATCAGGACAGAATTCGTTAAGCTACAGTAAAATGACTTCCAAATCTTGGTGTCTTAGACCTCCAACATTTATCTTTACCTTTTGCTCCCATAGAGTCTGCTGGTTGTCTAAGCTACTCTGAAGAACAACTTTTTTTCTATGGGTTGATTTAGTCTTTTTTGGCTGTTTCAGTATTATAGGAACTCTATATCAGTATGCAGTTTGTCTATTGCCATTCGACAGAGAGATAGAGAGAGAGTTAAGGAGTTAATATAGAGTCAAACAGAAAGTTGAAAGTTCCTGATAGTCTCTGGACAGGGCCAGAGGGAAATTCCTTTTGTTGCTTAAATGAAATATGCTTAGAACTCAAGAGGCCTCACAAAAAATAAGAGCAGAAGGCTGCCCCTAACCCCTGCAGAAGTAGAGACAAAGATGCCAGGCAGGGTTAATCTTACCCTGATCTTAGTCCAAGCCTCTCCTACTCCTAAAATCAAAATTGGATCATGCTGAGCCATAAATATCACTATGGGCTTTAAAAACATAAATAAATGCCATATTTGACTAAGAAGTACAGTCTTAATGTCAAAGGTCAGTTACAGAGGAAAAGAGAAAAAATATTTGCATGGTCGGAAGTTTAGACTGATACCCATGAAGACTTATTCAAATATATTTAAAGTATTTATCAATAATGTAGGGTCAACTTGTCACTACATAGAAATGTGAGGAGAAGAGAAAGCTATATAGATAATGTGTAGAGAGGGAAATTTGGGGGAGACAGGGAGGGTTGGACATGACTGACAGTGATGGAAATCTCTACTGGAACCTTGAGACAAGTCCTAGACCAGAAGTAAGAAGAATGAGGTTCTAGTCCTCCCCATTCTATCTCTCACACCTCCATGATCTCAGGAAAATCCTTCATCTAGTCTCCAGCTTCAGCTTTTTCATTTCAGCAAAAAGAGACATTATCTTGAGACAATGTATGTGTATGTGCTTTGTAACATTTTAAGTCCTCCATAAATGCAAGCTTGGGGTTGGTGTTATTAACAAATGTTAGTTGAATTAAACCAAAATTGGGTTATAGTATCATAATGACTGTATGCCTACCAATAAACACTATCCAGACTAGAGTTAGTAATAGTAAGTCATTTATAAACTGTGTGAATTCCTAACATTGAAGGGTCAAACCATAAACAAGGTAAAACATTTCAAGTTTACACAAATGGCTACAATGGGAAATTAGGAATGGCAGATTATTAAGGAAAAAGATGCAAACCATTAGATATATATATAAATCCACTGCCCTAGAGCCAACTAAATGTGCTTTAACTTCTTCTCCAAAATACACATTGGCAGTTTGAGGACTGTAACTGGAGTTAATTTCCTCTTCCACTTATTTCTTCTTACTATCTAGGTTACTTTAGGTAAGGTTTTGAGGGACTAAATTTTAGCTTCTTTGTCTAAAACTAGAATCTGTTGTCTTATATGCCCTCCTGTTCTAATATTCTATGGTTCTCTCACTCATGTATTTTGCATGGTTAGTCTCGCATGGCTAATCACATAGGGAAAAACATAGCATGAGCCTTTCCAGTAGATCTAATCTCTTGAATGAAGTCACTGACCACCCTTTGTAATTGTAATGTTGCAGTTACCATGAAATCATTCTGTATGAAATTTGGAATACGTAATCAGACCTTAAAAATGGTATACTTTAATAATTGAGTGTCTTCTCTTTTGCTAATTTTTATACATATGCAATAAATAATTGCCAATTCTTTAAAGGCAAGTCTAATCTATAGGGACAGAGAACAGATTGTTTGCCTGCAGCAGAAGGTAGGAAGAAGAGAGGGACTGAAACGTAAACAAGTAAACGTTTTGGAAGTGATAGAAATATTCTACATCTTGATTATATTTCTGGTAACCCAGATATATACATTTTTCAAATCTCATCAAACTACACACTTAAAATTTGTGCATTTTATTGTTTGCTATTAATGCCTCAATCAAGTTGGTTTAAAGAAGAAATAATGCCCTAGGGCACTTTTTATTGCTGATGTTGTATTATTTTATTGCTGATGTTGTATTATTTTTAGACCTTTCCTTTGGTCAGAATAGTTTATATAAATAAAACATGAAGGTCAATAAATTCACCCATACTCAAAGCCCCTTGTCAGAGTATAAACTTATCTACAATATGCTTATCAATTCCCCCTTCTTTTAATTAAAATATGTTTTAATATTTACTTTTCAGGTCAAAATTACTTAAGGATACACTTACTATGAAAGAGCATGAGTAATATTATCATTTTTGACAGCCCCAAATGTCTGCTGAAATCAATAATTTAAATGTATACAAACCAGTATCAGTGTCCAAAAGAGCACCTGGTGTGTTTCAGATGTTAAATAAATATTTGTTAAATTAATGAACAAATGTCACTGTCCTGCCCTATGGCTACATCCTGCTTTCCTAGACAATAGTAAGAAGCAAAATTAAAAATTTTACATCTAGTGGCAATGGACCAAAAATCCCCATTAGTAAATGGGGGTTTGATCTATAAGAAAAATTTCCTATTAAAAACAACTTTAAAGTTATGTAATAGTTAATGATCGTTTAACTCAGAATATATTTCTGCCTGATGGGCTCATTTTGTTTGCTTTAGTTTCTAATTTGTAAACCTATCTCTTAGGGATTATCTATGTTACTTTGAATAACTTCAATTCCTTTGATATTCTTCCAGCCAGACCCTCTCTTAATAGCTGTCTCCTCAAATTGCATTGGGATCTGGGAGTTCCCTTAAAATCTTTCAAAAAATACCCCAATTTCTTCCTAGCCCAGAAAAACTAATTGTGGCATCTCTGTGAGAGGATTTATGGAGTAGAAGCATTTAGTTGTGTATAATTATAAGACCTTTAACTCTGCTACTAATTCCAGCAGCTTTTCTTATGTCTTCTGTTTGCACACCAGTCATTCAGCACATAGCTGTCCAACACTATGCAGTGCTCTAAAAGTCTCCAGGAGAAATGTTTTCCTGTGGTTTATAATAGAGGGCAAAGAAAATCTTGGTTTATAGAGATTGAGAAATCTATTCACTGTGTTTAGAGTTAATCCCAACTTCCTGCCTAACTCTCTTTCAAAGGGATTTAGCTTTAAATCCTAAATCTTTCAGCAGACATAAATGGAGAATTCAGAGAAACAGTAATTATGAAAATTTTATAATCTCCACAAACTTAAGGAATTTCTATAATAATCAGTCTATTGATATAATGTTAGCTATCCAATTCATCCCATCTGAAAGAGTAACAAGTCATGAATAGAAAGTGAGTGGCCACTTGAAAATTGTATTTGCTAAAACACATATGCTTAATATATAGCAGTATTCATTTTGATCCTAAGGACTAACATTTGTTGAATATTTACTTTTTTCAGACGCACTTGTTAATGTTTTACATTGAATCTTCACAATATTCTCACAAATTAGATATATTATTGCAAACTCCACTTTACTTCAGAGGAAAGTGAAGTCAAATTAAGTCAAAGCAAGTTGCTTTTTATGTAACTAGCAGTGATAGAGCTGAGATTTTTAACCCAAGACAATCTGGGACCAGAGCTCTTTCTTTTAATCATTATATTACATGGCCTCAAAATGGTACAAAAAACTCTAAACTGTGTATATGAAATTATAATTTCTTCTCTCTACATGATCTTATGGTATGTGAGTGGTTTGATGAAAAAAAAAATCAACTAAGAAAAACTGAAAGATAGTAGTATGATTTTATTTTGGTTTTTGCCCAGCAGAAAGACTTAAAAAGAAAGATGATACTGTTATTTTGTATTGAGAAATAAATGATCAAATAACAAAATCTCCCTTTTCCATTTGATACATTAAGTGGATTAAGTAGATAATGATGACTGGGACTCTTATCTCTACAGGAAGGCTTAAAATAGCGTGGAGAATGTGGATGTGAAAATAACCATCATTTTCAGATACACTGAGGTCATCCACACATGGGCTCAATGATATAGGTACCATGATGGTGCCCATATGCTGTCACCTCCTCTGTTATTTCCTTTGATCCTTCAGGGATCCTAGCAACAGTTTCTCTTAGAACATTCATCAGCCCCATGGACCCAAGTAGCAGCTTGCTTGGAAGAGTTGTCCTACATCTTTGATTTCTACTGATGATATTGGTGGTGGTTCCAAGACATCCCAGTGATCAGTAGCCACATTGTTGGGATTACGTAACCAGTTTGAGGGCAGAATTAATCAGAATTGGACCATTAATTCTACAACTCGGTTCTGGTCCCAATCCCAGAAAACTTTTAAACTGAAAGAGTATGTTCACTGGCCTCAGGCACAATGGAATTTCTCTCTTGAATTCATGTGGTTCTGTCACAGTGAAAGCCTCAAAGAAGAGAGCTGCTGTAGAAAACCTATGAAATACCACCAAAGGTGAACAACTACTGAAAAAGCCATCTGATGTCACTGAGGTCTCTAGGAATAATAGTTGAAGGTGTTGCCTTTTCCCAGATCGGATGTGGCCTGACCTGTCTCCTATCATTTCAGTTTTGATCTGAGTTAAATGATCATGTCAATGGTTGGCTTAGCCCTCTTTGGTGTCTCAGCATAGCTGATGGCTATATATTTTATACTGAAATGTGCCTGTTAAGCCCAGACCTTGCTCACTTATCATCTACTGTCCCTGAGGCTTGTACAGAAAGTCTCCTTATCTTCTGTGGCCCCAGCTTCCCCCTAGACCTTCAAACAACTACAGTGTGTCTTCATCTTCAGTAGTTTAGTGTTATACTCCCAACAAATCTTCTAGAGCACAGCTCAGAGCAGTGGCTTTGCAGTGCTATTCACTCTTTAGTGATAGGGACTTTATCCTCCTCTTCATTCCAGTGATACAGTTTCATGCCCTTTCCATATCATAAAATCTGAAACTGCTTCTACATCTAAAATCTTAATCTTCTGATATGCTCATATTGGAATCAATCTTCCTGTCCTTCAGGGCTCATTCTTACTGCCATTGACCTCCTCCTTGCTTACTTAAATATCTTGTTTCTGTTCCCCACATTCCCACACTAAATTGCCAGTTCTTTTTCTACTTTGCTTTGCACCATGTGGCTTCTTGGCCACACCTTGTGTCTTTTCACTACAATGACTCTCTCGCTGTAACCCTGGCTCGCTTGCCTCTGTGTATTTATTGGTTCAAAACTGGCCCTCTTACATGAAGGGCAACACCAAAGAAAGAGGCAGACCACTTTGGATTGCTAAGTCACAGGTTTAATAAATATGGAAGCTTACATAGGAGACTTGTCTTGGCCAACTGCAAGGCAAGTAGATTTTCGCACTCGTCTGCCAGAATCTTAAAAGTTTATGTAGATGTCTCAACTAGGTTCAGTCATGTATTCAGTCCAGATAGATTGTCTCAAAAAACACCTTGCTCTCTCAAGTCTATGTCCTTGAAAATGGCTTCTACTGTAAGAACAGTGGGCACACTCTTCGTTCCAAGGTCAGGGGAGGGAGTGAGATGACTCCGATTGCCAGGGTCTAGCTCACAGGCCAACCAGTAGTCACGTCTTCCTGATGACTTCCTCCTGCAGTATCTAACCTGTTCTTTAAATATCTTATGGCTGGATAAAGCCAGCTATGCTTCCTCTTTCTTTCAACATCTCAGCTACTTAGGGTTGGTTTAAAACATCACAAAATGGTGGGGGTTGACAACACTCAATTCATGGTCTTTAGCCTTGAACTCTCATCTCAATACTGCAGAGAAAGACTTCTGCAAGTATATTCTGCTCTCTATACTATGCCCTTGTCTAATTATTATCATCCAGGTATGAAAATGGTTTCTGTAACAATGTACTAAATGTCTACAGTAGGGAATATGTCACCTCTTTCTCAACATGTCTAAATCCATAATCAACTACTTTACATTAAAAATGGTTTCCTCTCCTGTAGTTCCCATTTAATAAAAGAAACTGTTAATCATTTAATAGTTTTTCTGAGAAATCATCCACTTTTCTCCATTGGATCAGTCACTAGGTCCACAGATTCCATTTCTTAATAATTTATCCCCTACCTTATTCTTGACCATCATTGCTTCACATCTATATTACAGAAATTGACTTCCACCTGATCAAAAAGACTCTGGCTATTCTCACACTACTGTCTGAGAAATATTCCTAAAATGCAAATGAGGCCCTACTACTGGACTGCACATGATCATGCATTGCTTATCTCCATTCACCATTTCCCTTGCATAAATGTCAAAATTGGATTATCAAGGAAACCTCTCTCACCTCC
Organism: Lagenorhynchus albirostris; assembly: GCF_949774975.1. Lineage (NCBI taxonomy): Eukaryota > Metazoa > Chordata > Mammalia > Artiodactyla > Delphinidae > Lagenorhynchus > Lagenorhynchus albirostris. Next base: position 128,663,256 of record NC_083099.1, read on the forward strand.
AGCCATTTCTCATAGTGGACACTTCATTGCAGGCAGCCTGATTTTCTCACTGCTGCAAAGGCAAAGTGCTGTTCTATTCATTGTTTGCTTGTTAAAACACACAGATTTCAGTTTTTGAAATTATGCAGATTTTTTTTCCTCATTAACCAGAGTGGTCATATTAAGTCTTCTCATTATAAACACAGACATGTTAAAAATCCCACTAAGTCACTGTATATGTACACTTGCCAGAGATGGTATATGGGTGCCCACCACAGAAAAGTGAATTTAGCTATGAAGAATCCTATTTGATATAATTTGCAAATGTAATTATAAATGAAAAATGTGTGATGAAATCACTGTAACATTCTGGTTCTCCAGACAATATTAAAAAATATATATATAGCACTTTTCCAGTGCCAAGAATGTCTAAACTGTTTCCGTATATCAACTCCATCTAATCATCTCAAAAATGATATTATGGCTAGTATTTTATTTTATAAAGGAAGAAATTGAGCTATATAGAGAAAAAAAGAAGACTTGCCCAAACTTACACAGCTAGAAAGCCAAAGACCTGGAGTTTGAACCTTGACAGTTTGACTCTAGTTTCTTTCTCTATGTTTAATCCTTTAGCCAAATTGCCTCTTCAGAAAATAAAAAAAATGTATACTATACTTTAAAAAAGGATAGCCATGTATTAGGTGTTTGACATTCAAATAGCAAGTAGAATTTCCCAGAACACTAATCCTTTCAATATCAGTAACAAATTTAATACAACCACCAGAGGAGCGAAGCCAAGAAACTCAGCCCTGGAGGTCAGGCCAGGCTGGTGTATAGCCAAGAAATGGACAAAGGAATGTTGAGGGGAGGAGTGTAGGGGCGGTTGGGGTTTGTTAAGAGGGCCAAAGGGAGTAGGGGTGAAGTATGCTCAAGGCTTACAGGTTGAGAAATGGATCACAGAGGGCAGAATAGGGCAAAGAGCAAGGGAAAGAATTCCAGCCAAGTGAAGAATCATGAAATGCACCATTCCACTTTTAAGCTGCCAAAATAAGAAGGTAGGTGTGGGTTTAGACAGGACTGTGGAAAAAAGAGGTTTCTGGGTCTGGAAAAAGTTTATGGGTTTACAAGGCTGCATTATCAGGGTATCACTAGTTGGTTTCTAAGCAAAGACTACCTTGGTTTGAGAAATTTTTCTGGACATGGGGAAACTGCCCCAAAGTGCAACTCCTCAGATGATATAGGGATAAATACGCTGTAGACAGTAGAGGATTAATCTCTCACATAGCATTCTAAATATCCTATTGTGAATCTAGATGGACATAGTTCAAATTAAAGCTCTGCTTGTGCAAAGCTATAAGACCTTAAGCAAGCTAATTATCATTTATTAAATGGAGATAATAAAAGGTCCTGTCCAACACTGTTGGTAAAGTAATAAAAATCTTTTGAAATATAAGTAGAACGCTGAGCTTTTCCAGGTAGTTATAGTCATTGTTTTGATTTGCAAAAATGTAGCTAAATATTCATATTCCTCTCCTCATCCTTTTATAAGAATTCAAGGTAGAAAAATTTAAGATGCACTGGACATTATCATACCAAGTGAAATAAGTCAGAAGGAGAAAGACAAATACATATAATATATGTGGAATATAAAAATATGGCACAAATGAACTTATCTACAAAACAGAAGCAGACTCATAGACATAGAGAACAGACTTGTGGTTGTCAAGGAGAAGATGGGGTGAGAAGGGATGGACTGAGAGTTTAGGGTTTGTAGATGCAAACTATTACATATAGAATGGATAAACAAAAAGGTCTCACTGTATAGCACAGGGAACTATATTCAATATCATGAAATAAACCATAATGGAAAAGAATATTTAAAAAATGTCTATATGTGTATAACTGAGTCACCTTGCTGTACAGCAGAAATTAACACAATATTGTAAATCAACTATACTTCAATGAAAAAGTAAATTTAAAAAAGTTTAGAAAGACTAAAAAAATTTAAGTATGCTGATAGTTTTTGAGAAAAATTGTCAGTTTTCTACTGAATCCTCTCCACCTCTCTGTTCTGAGCAATATTTAGAGGTTACTTCTTAATAAATAGAATAAGTTAATTTATCAAGTAGCTGAGTTAAATCTATTTAATGAGTAGAAGTGTACACTGGCTAAAACTACACAGACTTTAAGAAAGATATTGTTAGCCTGAGAATCACTTTCTTTTTAACATGAATATTCTATTAATTCATGGACACATTGGTCAGTGTGCCATCAGATTGAATTTTTATAGAACGTCACCAAAGTTGTAATTTAGCATCTTTCTTTTTTTCTGGAAATGTAAGTGATCACCTCAGAGTGGCTAGTGCAGTTGATACATGGTAATGGATAGTGAAACTTCAGAGCCACATCTCAATGTAAATATGATATTCTCAGTAGCTTATTTAGAGACATGTGTTGGAAAAATTGTAAATTCCAATCTGAGTTGAATATATCCCTTAGGGTGATATAATCTAGGAAAGTTCTGTGGAAAATCTGTTAGGTCAGGGTAACCAAAATAATTTAGACTGATCTCTGATTCTCCAGCACAGGAAGAAGGTAAAAGGAAGGGAAGGCCTTACATAAAGGGAGCCAAGTAAGATTGAGTGGTTGTCAGCTAGCCCAGAACACTCATTTTTGGTAAAACTCTCCTAATTGGTGCCACTGTTTGAAGGCTATGTATTAGTATTCATATTATCATTGTTTTACAGTATCTTAGAAGGGATCCAGAAGGTAGTAAAATAATAATCATCTATAATTGAGTTTTTCAAAGATTTATCTTTAGAGAGTTTATTTCAGAATCACGTGGGAAACTAAAGATTCATATAGAATGACCACAGTCTCTGGTAGTCTAGCCCCCTAATCTTCATGTTTGACTGTAGATTTTGTCAGTACTTTCCGAGCATCTTCCTGAAAAGATGAACATATAGGAGATTCTTGGTAATAGTTCCCTAGCTCTTTTAACAATCACTTGTCCCACTACTCCCCTGTATTGTATCTCTTCTGACTCAAAATATGCAGAGTGACTGCTGCTTTCCTGACCGAATTTGAAATGATAACGTCTGGGAAGAGAGAAAGACATAGAAATTAAACATTTCTTCTCTTTTATTATGACTAATAACTGAACCCCTTTTTACTCCATTATGGTAGAAGGTCTGCAAAGTGAATCAAAATGTTGATGGAGCAAGATAAACCATAGAGGGGTGGCAAGAAACTATTGGAATATCTATTTGTCATTACTCTCAATTTTTATTAAATTCTGAAAACATAAATGGGTGTCAATATTTGTATATGTAAGCCATTAAAAAATATAACACAAACTACAACACTCACCAACAAGCCCAAGAAATCAAGCTTAAATAATACTACCAAGTTTCCTCTATGCCCATCCTTAGTTTCTCTTTTTTTAAAGTCTTATTGAATTTGTTACAATACTGCTTCTGTTTTATGTTTTGTTTTTTGGCCACGAGGCATGTGGGATCTCAGATCTCTGACCAGGGATAGAAACTGTGCCCCCTTCATTGGAAGGCGAAGTTTTAACCACTGGACCACAGCGTCCATCCCCTCTTCCTCTGCTCTCTGCTTCTCACTCAAACCAGGTAGCAGTCATGCAACTGAATTTCTTTGTTTTTATTTCTTTGCTCCTCCTGCAACTTGCTTTTTATGAACCAACATATTTTTTGTGAGATTTAGTTACAGTGTTAACTGGTAGCTACAGTTCTTCATTTTTTACTACAGAGCAGTTTTGCATTATAAGAGTGTAATACTGTGTATTAATCTACCTTCTTTTCAATGCATATCTTGGTTCTGGTGTTTTGTTAACGTGTTCATTTGTTAATCTTGCTTTATTTTGCTAGTACAAACAATGCCACTTTTAAGAGCATTCAGCATTCATTTACATGACTCCTGGTGAACACAGGTCAAAATTTCTCTACGTTATATTCCCAGGAGTAGAATTATGATTTCACACTTCACGTTCTCAGCTTCATTAGATAATGCCAAATTGCTTTCAAAAATATTTGCACTGATGTACAGCTTATCTGCCTTGTATGAGTTCCCATTACTCTAAATACATCCTTGCCAAAACTTCATGTTCTTGAACTTGTTAATTTTTGCCAATCTGGTGAGTGTGAAATAGCATCTCACTGTGGTTTTAATTGGAATTTCCCTAGTTACAAAAGAAGTTGAAACCTTTTTATACAATTATGAGACATTCATCAAAATGTCTGTTTATACACAGCACCCGTTATTATGTTGAGCTACATCTTTTTCTTCCTAATTTGTGGGAGTTCTTTACATATTCTCTATAATAATTCTCTGTCAATCATATATTTTTTGGGGACAGTATGCAGTATCTCTCTTCACATTCCTTATGATATTTATTGATATACAGAAATTGAATAATGTTTCCTTTTTTGTTCCTTTATGAAAGAAGTCCTTTAATACTACAATGCCATAAAATTTCTCTTAATTACATTAAAATATTTCATAACTTTACCTTTCATGGATAGGTCTTGAATCCACACTGTAAATGTCAAAATAAAGCATTGGAAGTGGCATGCACTTGAAAACTCTTCAAGTGCTAATGTAAGTCAATAAATGAAAATAGAATTCTTAATCATACAGTTAGAGTTCCAGTGTCATTGCATCTTTTGAGATTATAAGGAGAACAAATTAAAATGGACACTTGGGACCCATTTATTTTAGGGTATTACCAATCTACCAATAGGCATTTTCCTTAACATCCTCTATGGTACTTATGTTAGAATATAGAATTCTTCCAGGTCACTTAGGCCCATTTAAAATTATAAACTTTGTGTTGTGCAATAATGAAAGCTAGTCCCTCTTGGAACCTTAGTTTACTTGTCATAGCAGTAGTAAGAAAGTAAATCAAACTTAGTAAAGAGGTACAGACTTTTATATCTATCATGTAATAACATATATATGTACATAAAATTAAATTATATATTAGCTTAATAATATAATATATAATAAAATTATACATTAGAAAATAGTTTTAAAGCATCCATATAAAGTTAACAGAAAAATCTAGGTTTATTTATTCTGTTTGTTTTCCCTTTATTATAATATTTTGTCTTGCATTGATTCATTCAGAAAGTATCTAGCAGGGTTCTCTGGTGGTGCAGTGGTTAAGAATCTACCTGTTAATGCAGGGGACACGGGTTTGAGCTCTGATCCCAGAAGATCCCACATGCAGCAGAGCAACTAAGCCCGTGCGCCACAACTACTGAGCCTGCTATCTAGAGCCAACGAGCCACAACTATTGAGCCTGAGTGCCACAACTACTGAAGCCCATGCGCCTAGAGCCCATGCTCTGCAACCAGAAGCCACCAAAATGAGAAGCCCGTGTACTGCAAGGAAGAGTAACCCCCGATCGCCGCAACTAGAGAAAACCTCCGCACGTCAACAAAGACTAAACACAGTCAAAAATAAAAACAAATAAATAAATAAATTTATAAAAAATTAAAAGAAAATATCTACTTGGAGTCTACTGTTTCTAGTACACTATACTTAATTTGATCTATATTAGAATTGTTTTGTACAATTACTGGTATATAAATTTATATTTCACTTTCAGAATTATAACTCATGAAACACTTTTGTGAAAATGTTTGGTTATTACTATCTTAAATCACAAAGAATTGAAAATTTGACTCCAAATTTCTAATGACTCAAACTTATATAAATGTTCTAATATGAATACATACTTATCTAAATAAATGTTAAAGTAACACAGTTTAGGATCTTTTCCCTCATATATACAAATCCTTCTATTAAACAGAGGTATAACAAAACACTTATCATTTCAGTAGTCCACAAATAAAATTTAGATCTCTTTACATTTCATGTTGGAATTGAAAGATTTTTGTATTCCTGTAATGTATGATGTGGAAATGAGACAAAGCAATATTAGTGTTATTTAGAAATCCCAGAAGAAACTTCTAGTGAGTTCATTAAATTTATGTTACATCTATCTTGAAATGAAATGTTCTCTGTTTTTTTAAACTACATACCATAAAAGTTGTAAACTTTCCCAAGAGAAGTCATAGACAAGGTTATGGATTTTACCTTAGTTAGCTAACAATTTAATCTTGTTTTCATATTGCATACTTTTGGCCAGGATTATACCTCATTCATTGTTTAAATATTTTCCTGCAAGAATTCAATACTTTGAAATAGAATTTTACATTCACTGTATATGCCAGCCCTCATGCCTCAACTAAACTCAACTTGAAAAACAATGCAGTACACAACACCCCAGCACAAACTTTTCTCATGTTACTTAAGAAACTCTGATTGTATCCCAGCAATCAACTGTTATGGTATGATATAATTTGGCATCGTTTTCCAAGTAGACCATGTTATTTATTATTCATAGTCTGGCAGCTATGTTTTCAAGCTATGTAGGTGGTTACAAGTGAAAATCGGCCACATGCCCCAAACTTTCTCTCCTTTATTAACTCATATTTTTCTGGCAGTTGTGGTTTCATTAATGGCATTTATCTGTTTCATAATGCTGTCTCCTTAAGCAAAGGTTAGCAGCAGCATCAACCATAAATATAACTGAAAAGAAACCCAGAATTCTCTCTAGAACAATGAAAATTTCAGTGATAGTGATTATATCCAAATCAAATTATAGATTTTGGTACCACCTTTTCTTCTGATCAGATTTATTTGGCTTCTAAGATAGCTTCAGAGATATCCAGTTAGGTATTATTAGTATGCCAAAGAATAATGATCATACAAATGATGTCTAAAATATATGTACTAATTGTGGTTATTTTGTATCAATATTAATTACTTTTGGATGCATGGGAAGGTAAGTAAAATAAAATTATACATATTAATTATCAGTATTATTTTTCCACTGATTATGGAATTACTCTTCCCTGGGTGTGGTAATGAGCATGTTAGCCAAAATTAAACCCATAGATTTTATTACATAAAAATACTTAGATGTAAATATGGAAAGAAATAATGTGAAGAGAGAAATATACTTCAGAGCTTGAAGATCTTCTACCATAAGTTGTTTTTATGTTCAAACTTTCGTTGTCTCTTTTCTCTGTTTCTCTTTATTTACTAGAAACTCACCTATGTTAAACATGTCTACTGAGGGATTGTTTGCAAATTGATAGCCAAAACTTCTTTTTCTATATACATGTTCTTGGAGAATACCTTCCCATACTGAATTTTGCTTGTCCATGTGACTTTGCTGGACAATGGAGAATAACAAAAGTGCTTGTGCGTGGCACTCACCCTATCATTGTTGAGAATGTTTCTTCCACTATGCAAACAAGTCCAGGCAAGAATCCTGAAGGATAAGAGAAAAGTAAGAGGGAGGATCCAGCTTCCAGCCATTCCATCTCTCTCAGATATTCCACCAATTGACTGCAAAAATCAGCCAAGTGAGCCCAGACCAGAAACACCACCCAGCTGAACCACAGAACCAGGGACAAATATATGATCATTGTTTTTTCCACTAATCATTGAAGTATTTTTTCCCAGAACCAAATCTGACAAATATAACTACCATCATGATATTTTTAATAAAAAACAAGAAAGGAAGGCAAATTATGTTAATTTTATTAATCTGATTTTTATTCTTAATTTAATATGAGATTTCTAAAACAACTTTGCAAATTCTTATTTTTGCACATTTATACAATATTGGGACATGACAGTCTTTAATACTTTTTTCATAGAATGTCATAAAAATTGCATGCATTTAATACAATTAACTGAATTAAATAAATTAATAGTTCAGGTATGATTCTGGGTTTAAATTTTTTTAAATACCTTTTAAAAGATATATCCTGATAGCACTGAAATGGTTTAGAGGTGATTTCTGCATACTTTACTATCAAATGGAGTCTTTGTTTAGAGTGATTTATTTACCTTTGGGCAGTCTGGTTTATAAGACTGTACTCAAGAGGGATCTTGCATGTGAATATGAAAGTCCTATAGGGGAGCATATTTAGAAAGTGCCAAGTCTCATGGAAATTGCAAAATGCAATTCCCTAAAGGAGAGAAGTAGTGCAAGGAGACCCTCTGAAACAGCCCTTATAGAAATGAATATATACCTAAACCTAGGTAAGTGTTCTAGTTCTTTTCTTGAACCAAAGAAGGTAAAGTAACATGTAGCAGAGTTGATGTTGTGGAGTTGCAAAAAAAAAAAAAAAAAAAATTCTGTAAGACAACTCTGAAGGTCATTAAATAGAATCTGTATAGAAATGGTGTTTATTTGTCCTTGAGCCTAACTTATGTTTATAGAATTAATTCATGCATCTGTTTTATATCAAATTATTTTGTCAGAGTTCATATTGGCCTTGATTTTAAAAACTGACTTCCCAGCTATTTCTGTTAATTTCATACTATCTGCCTCTTTTTTTTCTGGAAAAAAATGTAATGAACTCAATCTTTTTTCCTCTCGTCTTCTTATCTTTAGTGGTATAGTGCTACTTTTTCAATGCTGCCAAACCTTTTGATATAGCCATATATTTGTGACTTACAGCTATTAGTGACCATCTGATGCCCTTCAGTGACCTCCGATGGAGGGAAGGGATCATTATTTTCCCTAATCCCCCATAATACAATAGAGACAATACTATACCTTCAATAAGATTTGCTAGAATCTTAGAATGGAAGTAAAAAGGAAGAGTAGTTTATAATTACTGTTATCCACACTGAAAACCCATAATCCTAGACTTCTGGAAGGTTTGTGTGTAGAAGTGCCCAGCTCAGCCTGACCAACAGGAATCTTTTCTTTCAACTTCCTGGTCTTCAACAACAACAAAGAAACATTATTCTCTTTCCAATTTCAAGTCCCACCTCATTTTGTGCCCCCAGATGTTACATAATTCATGAAGAATAATAAATCAATTCCCTTTGGGAGTCTCTCCCAACAGGAAATTGCCTGCATCCAAGGTTCAGAAAAACAAATATAGTAGTTGATATTACATTATACAAAGTTTATTAATATCATCTTAATTATACAGTATGTATATCACCCTCCTTTGGCCCAGGTTATCTTCTAACCAGACTCAGGCATCTCTTTTATATGGCTTTTCTTCTAGGATTCAGTAAAGGTAAGATTAAACCTAAAAATCCTTCCCACTTTCATCTGCTTTTAGCTCCCACACTGCTTTAAGTGAATAGGGCCAAAACAAACAAGGAAATAAGATACATAATACTCCTAAAAATGTATTTTTATGTGCTCGGTGTATTCTAAATAAGCATTTGGTAACTTTTTTTTTCACATTGAGTTTTTCCAACAATTCTATCATGTGATCAAGTTATTACTCTCAACTATTATTATGAAGTAGAATATTCACCATCTCCATATAAAGCATATACTTGGGTTCCTTCCCTAATTATGTTTTTACCTTATATGTTCATGATATTAAGCAACTCTTCTCTCAGAATACAGGTAAGTTTATTCCAAAGATAAATGTTGATTCCCTAGAAGGCAGAAACCAATGTACACCCTTCCAAATTGTGTTTTTTCTAGCCAAAAATGCCATCACAAGTTACCCATTTTTTATGAAAATTTATAACAATATCTATGTTGCCAGTAGACTCTCAGAAGGCACAGTGTTATAAGTTGTTCCTCTGAAGGAATTCTGAAAGAAAAATGTGAAATTTGGATTTAACAAAGAAAATAGGAGACAATAGGACCATGGAGGGGAAACAAACTATAGGCTCAAGAATTCAGGAGCTCTTTTGACAGATGACCAACCCACGTTATTAAGAATTAACCTCGGTAGAACCATGCAAGGAGACTTGGGCCTTAAAAGGCCCAGATTAAGTAGCTGCCAGATGAGATAGATGTATAAGAAATGATTTAAGTGTTTATTATCTAGAGGTTGCAGTACCAACCCATGGAGATATAATCCTTGAGGGAAAGGATTGTGTCAAATATTTTCATACTTAGTAATGAATTCAAAACAGATGCACACATAGACACATAAAGACACACAAACATTTCATATTACTTATTCATTCATTTCCTTAATCATTTATTCAACACATATTTATTTAGAAACTATTTGTCCCAGGTTCTGATTTAGGTATAATATTTGCACCATAGACACACACACACACACACACACATGCACACAATTTCTTACATCAGGAAACATATTTTAGTGATCAAGACATACCATTTACAAGCAAACTAAAAATGTAAGTGCATGGTATATTAGAAGGTGAATACTATTGTGAAGATAAATAAAATTTATGAAGGAGATATGGATTTCAGGGCAGGGTACTGTTTTATGTCAGGCTAATGCCTTCTAATAAAGTGACATTTCAGTAAGAACTTAAAATTGTGAGGACCAAACATGAGGATATTTTGGAGAAGAAAATTCCAGGCAGAATGAACATATTTTGCAAAGGTTCTGAGTAAAATCATGCTTAGTGTATTCAGTGATCGACCAGGAGGCCACCATGTTGAGAATAGCATGAGCTTAAGGCAGGGAGGCAGTTGGAGACAGATTATGAAGAATCTATAGGCATAAGAAAGTAATAGTATTTTATTTTGAGAGGGTAGGAAGCTAATGGACAATTTTAAATAAATGAGTGATAAAATTTTACTTTAGTTTAAAAAGATCACTCAGATTCTTATTGTGAATAGTTTAGAAGGAGGTTCTGAAGCAGAATAACCTTAGAGTAATTTATTTATTGCAATGACTGGCAAGAAATTGTGGCTATGTAAGGTAGAGAGGTAGCAGTGACATTTGGTAGAAAAACTTGGATTTTGGATATTCAGTATCTGCTGATTGGATGTGGGGTATAGGAGATATAGAGAAGTTATGAATGACTCCGAAATTTTGATGTTGGTATCTAGAAAGATATTGCCATTTATGAGAATGGGAAGATGAGAATGGGAATGAGAATGGGAAGACTGGAAGAATGTGTTTGTTGGGGAAAGTCAAGAATTCAAATATGGATGTTATTAACAGACATCATTAGTTAAATATTCAAGTGAAAATGTCAAGTAGGCAGTAGGATATATCAGTATGAAGTTCAGAGAAAAAGTCTAGGCAGAAGCCAGAAATTTGAGAGTTATAGGCAAAGAGAAACCAAGCGTTTCTAGTTTTACATGGGGATTTGACCTTCCCTTAACTTGCAGGCTTTGTTCCCATGGTAATCTGATAAGAGTTGAATGCCATCTCCAGGCAACATTACTTAAAACAGAAATTACCCCTAATTTGTAAATTGGCATCTGAATAAGGAACTATGAATACTCCTCGGGGTTATACATTGAGCAGTGACTCTTGGAACTGGCATGTTTCTTGCAGGGGCCCTGGAAGCTATGCCTATAGCGATATTAACTCCTGTGTGACATGATATTTCTAAGTCAGAGAAGTTTCCCCAGATACCCGAAGTGGTCTCACCTCCATGAACCTGAACTGTCATCTGAGTTGACTTATTCTGGGTGAGTCTGTGGACTGTTTCATGGACTGCTGAAAGAACTACTCCTGCAAGGAATGTCTGATGTTAAGCTGCTGCCATGCTGTGGTTCCTGTTTGATAACCTTCTGAGCAGACTGATATAAAATATGTTTTATGATACTGTTTTGAGTATGAATGTATAATTAAACCTAAGAAACTTAATTAGTGGACGTTGTAGAAAAGTTCAATGTATGGATGGTATCTAAAGGCATAAGATTAGCTGAAATTTCTTAAGAAGTATCAACAGAGAAAAGAAAAATTCTGAAAATTATACCTTGAGTTACCCCAGAAGTATAGGATAAAAGGTGGAATGAAAAGAGGAATCTGAGAAGGAGCACATAATGAGATAGAAATATAACCAAAAGAAGTTGGTATACTGGAAACCAAGGGAAATGGACATTTCAAGAAGGTGGGAGGACTCACTTGTATCAAATGTTCTGTGAAATAGAATATTACCAAAAAGAGCATACACACTGAGGGACAGTTAATTTTGGCTGAGCTCTGTTCTGATTGGCTGATATCCATGCCACACTGAAGAGGAAAAGTTAGTCTACCACTTCTGGGATTGGAGCTAGAAATGCATCGGGGAGTCAGAGTTGGTTAAAGGCACTCTAACTTGTCTCAGAGATGTAAGGTTGACCAGATATTCCATGGCAGAGGGCATGTGGAGATGGTAGAAGAATGATGAGGAGAGGGGAAAGAAGGAACAGGGTTAGGGATAGTTTGGTTTGGACTTATATCATGATTTCATGTCTTCATGGAAAATGACCAAAGGTAATGAAATTGAAGTTTTCTTTGTTTTACAATTACCTAAGACTAAGAATTAAAATTCTCATGAAAGCTAAAACATACCAAATAAGAAATAAAGAACAATAAAGATTTGGTAAGTTCATTGATCTTAGGACATATTATTCACACTAAATGTCAAGGGAACATACAGAATTTTGCTTTTACAAAGTTGATTAAATTTCAGCATGATTACTTCAGAATAGTTTTTTTTAAAATTTTTTTTAATTACATGCTATATTTGGTGCATAGTCATTTCCCGTTCTTCCTGTGGCTTGTGGCACTTTCTTTGATGACACATATGGGGAATGTCTCAGTGAATACATGGGGCAATTCCAGTTAGTTAATACACACTGCTGCCAGTCAGCACATGTTGCTTTTCACCATTGGCTTATGATTTCTCTTTCACTTTACAAACAACCTCACCTTTACTGAAAATCAGTTGTCAGGGATGACTACATCTGTCATTTCACTCATGAGAAAATTTCACATTACATCATAATACTTAGAAAGAGAATATGGAAAGTTGATATTCTCTCAAATCCTGTGCTTTTTACATGAAGAGTAAGATTAATAAACATCAGTATGATTTGCATGTGCAGTCAAGCTTTCTGCAAGAAGTTATGAATCTAAAATCCTCTTAAATGTGTAGCCATTGTTCAAAGTAAAAAAAAAAAAAGCAGCAGAAGCAATTTGGTTATGTGAGTGTTATCCTCACAACCAAATCGATTCCTGGCAACACATTATTTGATTCCAGTAACTCCTAATTCAACATGAGCCTGTGTGTAATGGAAATCATCTTATTCTTTTAGATTTATGAGAAATACAAATTATCTTAGAAGTAACTCACTTGCAATTAGTATAATTCATTTAGAAGATAGGACAAAGTTTGTATAATCAATTAAAACAAGATTTACCAATTAATAAACAAAATTTCAGAGGTGAGATTCTATTTCCATATCATCTATATCAGTATCTATATTAACTATATCATCTCTATCTCTTTATCTACACATATATAATAGAAAGCCCACTTAATCAAGTGAGAATTTGTATTTGTAAACAAATGTGCAAGGCCCCCAGCAAGTAACATCTGTGATTTTGCAAATAAAATTTAAAGAGAAAACTGAGATAAAGCAATGTGATTCTACAGGTAAGAATGGGTAACATTCTTGTAGCTTAATTTTGAGAAAGAAATCAACAGAAAAATAAATTTTCTATAATTTTATCTAAATTATTTTAAATGACTTGACGTGTTTTTAAACTGCTGAGCAGCAACAGGAATTGGCTGAAGACGTTAGACATGGAGGCAAGAAACCTGGCTTTAGGACTTGAGAATTTCTGGATTAGAAGAGAGTTTTCACAATCATTAAATTTTTTGGATTGTGGAACCCTCTGAAACTAGAATAAAAGCTAAAGAACTCTTAGCTTAGAACAATACATGTAAGAGCAATCCCACAGTCTAAAGATAGTTAAGAACCCAAAAACACTGACAGAATTCATCCAGTGCACTTATATGTATTGGTATATTTTCTCCAAAATATACTTTATGTTATATCTACAATTTTGTACCTTGACATTTTCTTTTTTTTTATTGTTATCATTTATTTATTTATTTACTTTTGGCTGTGTTGGGTCTTTGTTGCTGCACGCAGGCTTTCCCTAGTTGTGGTGAGTGGGGGGCTACTCTTTGTTGTGGTGCTTGGGGTTCTCATTGTGGTGGCTTCTCTTGTTGCAGAGCATGGTCTCTAGGCACATGAGCTTCAGTAGCTGTGGCATGAGGGCTCAGTAGTTGTGGCTATCGAGCCCTAGAGTGCAGGCTCAGTAGTTGTCCTGCATGGACTTAGTTGCTCTACAGCACATGGGATCTTCCCAGACCACGGATTGAACCTGTGTCCCCTGCATTGGCAGGCAGATTTTTAACCCCTGTGCCACCAGGGAAGTCTCTCAACTTTTTCATTTAATAGATCATTTAGTATGAATTTCTAATGTTATTAAATATTCTTCAATTAATTAAGAAGGCTTAATTTTAAATGGATACTATTATAAAGGACATTTAATAATTTATTACAATGGTGTGTTAGTTTCAAAGTGTCAGTCATGCAATAATAAATAAAAATAATGCAGGAAAAAGCTGCATTAGGCAAATAATAATAATAATTTCTTAAAATTAGACATTAACTTAAAAAATATCTAATATTTGATAATTTAATGCCATACAAGTACCCTATTAATCTATGTCACATACCTATCCTAATAGGCCAAATTGCTTGATGCCTCACTTCATTTTATTCCTGAATAATAAATCATTGTATAGTTTTTCCACCAGTTTTTTATCCATTAATCTACATCTTGGTCACTACCAGATTTGTGATGATGAATAAAGCTGATATAAACAACCATATATGTCATTCATTTTTGAATCAATTGAGTAGCAACCTAAAAGCACAAATGCTGGGTTGTATGGTAGACAATGTTTAGCTATGTAAGAAACTGTCAAACTATCTTTCAAAGTGGCTGTGCCATTTCTCACTCCCATCCATTGTAAGAAAGAATTTCTGTTCCTCCACATTCTTGTCAACAATTGGTATTGTCAGTTTTTTGAATATTGGCTATTCCAGCAGGTGTGCAGTGGTATCACATTAAGAAAAATTATGTTGAACATTGTTGTATATATTTATTTGCCAACTGTATATCTTTTTGGTGAAGTGCCTGTTCAGATATCTTGCCATTTTTTAATTAGGTTCATTTTCTTAATGTTCATTTTTAAGAGTCCATTGTATATTTTGGTTACAAGTCTTTTACCACATATATTTTTAAAATGTCTTTTCTAATCTATGGTTTAGAAACCATATTCTCTTAAGAGTGTCTTTCTCAGAACAGAAGCTTTTTAATTTTAATCAAGTTCAACTTATCTATCTTTCTCTGATGGATTTCATCTTTTGTTTGTACCTAAAATTAAGTACAAAACACAATCACATATATTTTCTCCTGTGCTTTATTTAGGAGTTTTATAGTTTTAAATTTTACAGTTAGGTCCATCACACATTTTGAGTTAATTTTTTGAAGGTGTAAGTTCTGTGTTTAGGTTCTTTATTTTTTTCCATGTAAGGATGTCCAATTGATCAAGAACCATTTGTTGAAAAGATTATCCTTTCTACATTGAACTGCCTTTGTTCCTTTGTCAAAATTCAGTTGATTATATCTGTGTGGATTTATTTTTGGCTCTGTATTCTGGTCCATTAATATATTTGTCTATTATTTTGCCAATTTCATGTTTTCATGGTTACTCTAGCTTTATGTCTTGAACCATGTAGTTTGCATTGTTCAACTTCATGATCTTTTTCAGTACTGTGTTGGTTATTCTAGCTCCTTTACATTTCCATAAAAATTTTAAAATCAAATTTTTGGTATCTTCAAAATATTTTGCTTGAATTCTGATTAGAATTCCATTGGTGTATAGATCAAGTTGGGAAGATATGATTTGGTTTTTAAGACCTTCATCAAAGATAAATAATAAAGCCATCATTGGGAGGAGGAAACCCTGGATGGGTTGAGTCTTCAATACTACAATACAGACTATCCCTCCATTTATTTAAATCTTCTTTGATTACTTTTGTCATTGTTTTGTAGTTTACTGCAAAATAATCTGAACATATTTTGTAAGATTTACATCTAAGTATTATATTTTTTCGTGCTAATGTAAATGGTAGTTTTATTTTTAATTCCAAATTTCAGTTGTTTGTTGCTGGTATACTGGAAAAGAATGACATTTTTATATTGATCTTTTATCCTTCAACTTGCTATATTCTTTCCAGTATTTTATTTGTAGATTATTTTTGTCCTAAATATAATCATGTCATCTTCAAATAAAGGCAATTTCATTTCTTCTCTTTTAATCTCATATTGTTATATCTTTTACTTATCTTTTGCACTAGCTATGACTTCCAGTATGATGTTGAACAAAAGTGATGGGAGAGGGCATCCTTGATGTGTTCTTGATAGTAGTAGAATAAATACTGTATCTTATCAAGGATGATGTTAATGTAGGTCTTTTGTAGGTATTTTTTTTTAATTAAGTTGAGGACTACCCATCTATTTTTATTTTGCTGAGATTTTCTTTCAGTGAATAGGTGTTGGATTTTGTCAAATGATTTTTCTACATCAACTGATATAATCATATAACTTTTCTTCTTTAGCCTGTTGATATGGTAAATTGCATTGGTTGATTTCCAATTTTTTTTATAATAATTGAAAGGAAGCTGAGTAGCTACATTAATGTCAGACATAGCAGATTTCAGAACAGGAAGATTATCAAGCATAAAAAGGATGTTACATAATTAGGAAGCAGTCAATTTTCCAAAAAGACATAAAATCCTAAACATGTATACACTTAATAAAAGAGGGATGAAGATGTGGTACATATATACAATGGAATGTTACTCACTCATTAAAAAGAATGAAATAATGCAATTTGCAACAACATGGATGGACCTAAAGATTGTCTTACTGAGTGAAGTAAGTCAGAGAAAGACAAATATCATATGATATCACTTATATGTGGAATCTAAAAGAAGGGCACAAATGAACTTATCTACAAAACAGAAGAGGGGTCATGGGGGAGAGTGATAAATTGGGAGATTAGGAGTAACATATACACACCACTATATATATAAAGTAGTAACTAATAAGGATCTACTGTATAGCACAGGGAACTCTACTCAATACTCTGTAATGGCCTATATGGGAGGAGAATCTAAAAGAGTGGATATATGTATATGTATAACTGATTCACTTTGCTGTATACTTGAAAGTAGCACAGCACTGTAAATCAACTATACCCCAATATATATTTTTTTAAGAGTATCAACATTTATGAGACAAAGCTGATAGAAATGAAAGGTAAAGCAAACAAATCCACTATTCTCTGGTTGGAGATTTCAACACTTCTGTATCACTACTTGTTAGATCAAGCAGGCAAAAAATCGGTAAGAATATATTTGACCTGAGTGGCAAGTTTCAACTATTTTACTTGAATATATAAACAAACCTTGGACTGTTCTAAGCCTTTAGTTAAGAGTTCTGAAAGAGTTGATTTTGGCAATATTGGCAAATGTTTTCCTTGTTTTTATGGAAGAGTGTATTTTTGGAGTCCCTTACTTCACCATTCTGGAAGTTCTACCCCGTGTTGTGCTCTTTCAAATGAACTTAAATTCATGTAATTCCTTATATAAGAATATTTGCATGAATAAAATGTACTGCACATTCCAATCAAAGTATGTTTCATTTATGAAGTATACCAGTCTGTAGTTTTCACATATAAAGTAACCCCATACTCTGGGTGTCAAGGATGGTAAGTCTCCAGAAAATTGCAGTTAGCTGTAGTAAAAAGAAGCCTGGTTGTAAATTCAGGAGACATAAATTCTAGGTTTCTCTCTATCACATAATTATTGTGTGCCCTTCGGTAGAAAATTTCAATATTATTAGTCTTAAAAGGGGAAGAAAATGATTTATTTGTCACATGAGATTAGTATGAAAATCACATGCTGTAAGGTATATGAACATATTAATTTTCTTTCTGTTAATTATTTCAAGATGGGTACTTGAACCATAATTTTGCTGAAGAATTTTATGTTAAAAAGAATTTGTTTCTGAGCTTTGTGTTGTAAAAATTATGATTCAGTTGTTATTGTATTGAACTTTTACCTTAGAATAATATAATGGAGACCAAGATATCCATGACTTTTCACTGATGGGATTATAATTTTTAACCACTAACATTCTTACCTATCATTTTAAGTTAAAAAATATATGGTTAGTACATAAATGTTAAATGCAATTAGTTGAATTCTATGGTTTACTAGATAATAGATGTTGTCAAAGTTCAGATATTGATGACAAATAAAATTCAAACATGCTAGACACCTCTTGGAAAGTCAACAATAAGTAGATTATATATTATTTTTTACATATTGGCATTAAACATATTTCCAAGCATTTTATAGTATTTTCTTAGTGAAAAGAACATATGTTACACCAAGGAAGTGAAACTTTGAGGAAAATGTCACCACACACATTTGCCTACTGATTTAAAAGACTATAAGAGTCTCATGGTCACTAAGTAATTCACAAAATTCTGTTAGTTAAATAAAATATTCAAAGACCAAAACTTTATTCTTTTGTTAATATCAATGTCTTACTGTTTCTACTTTTCCTCATTCACAAAAGAAGATCCAAGAAATTACGAGGAAGCAGTCATTTCCAGACAGCATCTCAGCAGCTATTTTACATTTTAAAATCTGAGAATCAAATATTCCATATTGTTTAAACACCATTTAGAAATTTGAAGAAGGTCATAAAAAGATATTTCCACAGAAAATAACTTTATATAATTTCAGTTTGTGAGGATAATTAGCAGGATAAGCAAAACACAATGTAATATCAATGTTATATGTGTCAAAATTGTATAGAATTTGGGTATATGCAGGTGGCACAAAGATTTTAGATATCCTCTCTTTTGGAAAAAAAAGTTATTATCTGATCATTTTGCATTGCTAACAATGAGACAATGGAAATACTAAAATTGAATAAAATATATGTCTTGTCTCCTTAAATGACTTCATATCAAACATCATGTTGTTTCCATAATTCTGTATAAGAATGGAGGCAATATTATTTTCACAGGAGTAAATGTAACATTTTGCTATTTTTCTATGTCTTGCTTTAGCTTTGCATTATTTTTTTTCTTTGCTTTTTTTTAATATCTTTATTGGAGTATAATTGCTTTACAATGGTGTGTTAGTTTCTGCTGTATAACATAGTGAATCACATATATATATATATATATCCCCATATCACCTCATTCTGGCATCTCCCTCCTACCCTCCCTGCCCCAACCCTCTAGGTGGACACAAAAGACTGAGGTAATCTCCTTGTGCTCTGCTGCTGTATCCCACTAGCTAACTATTTTATATGTGGTACTGTATATATGTACATGCCACCCTCTCACATCATCCCAACTTTCATTTCCCCCTCCACATGTCCTCAAGTCCATTTGCTACATCTGCATCTTTATTCCTGTCCTGCCCCTAGGTTCTTCAGAACCATCTTTTTCTTTTTCTTTTTTTTTTTTAGATTCCATATATATGTGTTAGCATACAGTATTTTTGTTCTAGTTCTGTGAAAAATGCCATTGATAGTTTGATAGGGATTGCATTGAATCTGTAATTGCTTTGGGTAGTATAGTCATTTTCACAATGTTGATTCTTTCAATCCAAGAACATGATATATCTCTCCATCTGTTTGTATTATCTTTAATTTCTTTCATCAGTGTCTCATAGTTTTCTGCATACAGGTCTTTTGTCTCCTTAGGTAGGTTTATTCCTAAGTATTTTATTCTTTTTGTTGCAGTTGAAAATGGGAGTATTTCCTTAATTTCTCTTTGAGATTTCTCATCATTAGTGTATAGGAATGAAAGAGATTTCTGTGTGTTAATTTTATATCCTGCTACTTTACCAAATTCATTGATTAGTTCTCATAGTTTTCTGGTAGCATCTTTAGGATACTCTATGTATAGTATCATGTCATCTTCAAACAGTGACAGTTTTACTTCTTTCCAATTTGGATTCATTTTATTTCTTTTTCTTCTCTGATTTCTGTGGCTAAAACTTGCAAAACTATGTTGAATAATAGTGGTGAGAGTGGGCAACCTCGTCATGTTCCTGATCTTAATAGAAATGGTTTCAGTTTTTCACTATTGAGAATGATGTTGGCTGTGGGTTTTTCATATATGGCCTTTATTATGTTGAGGTAAACTCCCTTTATGACTACTTTCTGAAAGTTTTTTTTTTATCATAAATGGAGTTGAATTTAGTCAAAAGATTTTCTGCATCTACTAAGATGATCATATGGTTTATGTACTTCAATTTTTTACTGTGGTTTATCACATTCATTGATTTTGTATACTGAAGAATCCTTGCGTTGCTGGGATAAACCCTACTTGATCATGGTGTATGATCCTTTTAATGTGCTTTTAGATTCTATTTGCTAGTATTGTGTTCAGGATTTTTGCATCTATCTACATCAGTGATATTGCCCTGTACTTTTCTTTTTTTGTGACATTTTTGTCTGGTTTTGGTATCAGAGTGATGGTGCCCTCATTGAATGAATTTGGGAGGGTTCCTCCAACAGCTATGTTTTGGAAGGGTTTGAGAAGGATAGGTGTTAGCTCTTTAAATGTTTGGTAGAATTCGCCTGTGAAGCCATCAGGTCCTGGGCTTTTGTTTGTTGGAAGATTTTTAATCACAGTTGCAATTTCAGTGCTTGTGATTGCTTGGTTTATATTTTCTATTTCTCCCTGGTTTAGTCTCAGAAGGTTGTGCTTTTCTAAGAATTTGTCCATTTCTTCCAGGTTGTTCATTTTATTGGCAATAGTTGCTTGTAGTAATCTCTCAGGATCCTTTGTATTTCTGCATTGTTGTTACTTCTCCTTTTTCGTTTCTAATTCTGTTGATTTGAGTCTTCTCCCTTTTTTTCTTGATGGGGCTAGTGGTTTATCAATTTTGTTTATCTTCCCAAAGAACCAGCTTTTGTTTTATTGATCTTTGTATCGTTTCCTTCATTTCTTTTTCATTTATTTCTGATCTGATCTTTATGATTTCTTTCCTTCTGCTAACTTTGGGGTTTTTTGTTCTTTCTCTAATTATTTTAGGTGTAAAGTTAAGTTGTTTATTTGAGATTTTCCTTGTTTCTTGAGGTAGCGTTGTTTGCTATAGAACTGCTCTCAGAACTGCTTTTGCTGCATCCCATAGGTTTTGGGTTGTCCTGTTTTCACTGTCATTTGTTTTAGGTGTTTTTGATTTCCTTGTTGATTTCTTCAGTGATCTCTTGGTTATTAACTAGTGTATTGTTTAGCCTCCATGTGTTTGTAGTTTTTACAGGGTGTTTTTTCCCTTTAATTGATATCTATCCTCATAGTGTTGTGGTTGGAAAAGATACTTGTTACAATTTCAGTTTTCTTAAATTTACCAAGGCTTGATTTGTGACCCAAGATATGATCTATCCTGGAGAATGTTCCATGAGCACTTGAGAAGAAAGTGTATACTGTTGTTTTTGGATGGAATGTCCTATAAATATCAATTAAGTCCATCTTGTTTAACGTGTGATTTAAAGCTTGTGTTTATTTATTTTCATTTTGGATGATCTGTCCATTGGTGAAAGTGGGGAGTTAAAGTCCCCTACTATTATTGTGCTACTGTTGATTTCCCCTTTTATGGCTGTTAGCATTTGACTTATGTATTGAGGTGCTCCTATGTTGGGTGCATAAATATTTACAACTGTTATATCTTCTTCTTGGATTGATCTCTTGAACATTATGTAGTGTCCTTCTTTTTCTCTTGTAATAGTCTTTATTTTAAAGTCTATTTTGTATGATATGAGAACTGCTACTCCAGCTTTCTTTTGTTTTCCATTTTCATGGAATATCTTTTTCTATCCCCTCACTTTCATTCTGTATGTGGCCCTCAGTCTGAAGTAGGTGTCTCGTAGAGAGCATATATATGGGTCTTGTTTTTGCAACCATTCAGCCAGTCTATGCCAGTCTGTCTTTTGTTTGGAGAATTTAATCCATTTACTTTTAAGGGAGTTATTGATATGTATGTTCCTATTACTATTTTCTTTATTGTTTTGGCATTGTTATAGTAGGTTTTTTCCTTCTCTTGTGTTTCCTGCCTAGAGAAGGGTCCTTCAGCATTTGTTGTAAAGCTGGTTTGGTTTTGCTGAATTCTCTTAACTTTTGCTAGTCTGTGAAGGTTTTAATTTCTCTGTCAAATCTGAGTGAGATCCTTGCTGGATAGAGTAATCTTGGTTGTAGTTTCTTCCCTTTCATCACTTTAAATATGTCCTGCTACTTCCTTCTGGCTTGCAGAGTTTCTGCTGTAAGATCAGCTGTTAACCTTATGGGGATTCCCTTGTATGTATTTGTTCATTTTCCCTTGCTGCTTTTAATATTTTTTCTTTGTATTTATTTTTGATAGTTTGATTAAATATGTGTCTTGGCGTGTGTCTCCTTGGATATATCCTGGATGTGACTCTATGCTTCCTGGACTCTCTGGACTTGATTGACTATTTCCTTTCCCATATTAGGGAAATTTTCCACTAAAATCTCTTCAAATATTTTCTCAGTCCCTTTGTTTTTGTCTTCTTTTTCTGGGACCCCTATAATTCCACTGTTGGTGCGTTTAATGCTGAGGTCTCTGAGACTATCCTAAATTATTTTCATTCTTTTTCTTTATTCTGCTCTGCAGTAGTTATTTCCACTATTTTATCATCCAGGTCACTTATCCGTTCTTCTACCTCAGTTATTCTGCTGTTGTTTCCTTTTTAGAGAATTCTTAATTTCATTTATTGTGTTGTTCATCATTGTTTGTCTACTCTTTAGTTCTTCTAGGTCCTTGTAAACATTTCTTGTATTTTCTCCATTCTATTTTCAAGACTTAGATCATCTTTACTATCATTACTCTGAATTCTTTTTCATGTAGACTGCCTATTTCCTCTTCATTTTTTTCTGTCTGGTGGGTTTTTACATTGCTTCTTCATCTGCTGTGTATTTCTCTGTCTTCTCATTTTGCTTCACTTACTGTGTTCGGTGTCTCCTTTTCACAGGCTGCAGGTTCACAGTTCTTGTTGTTTTTGGTGTCTTCCCCCAGTGGCTAAGGTTTGTTCCATGGGATTTGTAACCTTCCTGGTGGAGGGGACTGGTTCCTGTGTTCTGGTGGATGAGGTTGTATCTTGTCTTTCTGGTGGGCAGGACCGTGTCCAATGGTGTGTTTTGGGGTGTCTGTGACCTTATCGTGATTTTTGGCAGCCTCTCTGCTAATGGGTGGGGTTGTGTTCTGTCTTGCTAGTTGTTTGGCATAGGGTGTCCAGCAGTGTAGCTTGCTGGTCTTTGAGTGGAGGTGAGTCTTAGTATTGAGATAGAGATCTCTGGGAGAACTTTCACTGTTTGATATTATGCGGGGCTGGGAAGTCTCTAGTGGACCAATGTCCTGAACTTGGCTCTCCCACCTCAGAGGCTCAGGCCCGACACCCAGTCAAATCACCAAGACACTGTCAGTTACACAGCTCAGAAGAAAAGGGGGGGAAAAAAAGAAAGAAAAAATAAAATAAAATAATTAATATAAAAAATAATTATTATTAAAAATAAAAATGTAATAAAAAAGAAACAAACAGAAAAGAAAGAAATAAAGAGAGCAACCAAACCAAAAAACAATCCGTTAATGATAACAAACACTAAAACTATACTAAAAAAAACAAGAAAAAATGGACAGACAGAACCCTAAGAAAAATGTTAAAAGCAAAGCTATACAGACAAAATCATACAAAGAAACATGCATATACACACAGAAAGAGAAAAAGGAAAAAAAAAATATATATATATTTAAAAAAGGAAGAGAGCAATCAAATCAATAAACAATTCTACCAGTGATAATAAACTCTAAATACTAAATTAAGATAAACATAAAACCAGCAACAAATTAGATGCAGAAAGCAAACCCCAAGTCTACAGTTGCTCCCAAGTCTACAGTTGCTCCCAAAGTCCTCTGTCTCAATTTTGGGATGATTCATTTTCTATTAATGTATTCATCAGATTGACTGTGAGATTTAATCCGCTACTCCTGAGGCTGCTGGGAGAAATTTCCCTTTCTCTTCTTTGTTCGCACAGCTCCTGGGGTTCAAATTTGGATTTGGCCCCACCTCTGTGTGTAAGTCGCTTGATGCCTTCTGTTCCCCTCCCAGACAGGATGGGGTTAAATGAGCAGCTGATTAGGGGCTCTGGCTCACTCAGGCTGGGGAGAGGGAGGGGTAGAGAATGCGATGCTAGCCTGTGGTAGCAGAGGTCAGCATGATGTTGCAACAGCCTTAGGCGCACCATGTATTCTCCCTGGGAACTGGTCCCTGGATCATGGGACCCTGGCAGTGGTGAGCTGCACAGGCTTGTGGAAGGGGAGGTGTGGATAGTGACCTGTGCTTGCACACAGGCTCCTTGGTGACTACAGCAGCTGCCTTAGCATTTCATGCCAGTCTCTGATGTCCACACTAATAGCTGCAGCTATCTCTGGAGCTCGTTTAGGCAGTGCTCTGAATCCCCTCTCCTCGCACACCCTGAAACAATGGTGTCTTGCCTCTTAGGCATTTCCAGACATTTTACCTGGACTCCCTCCCAGCTAGCTGTGGCGCTCTAGCCCCCTTCAGGCTGTTTTCACGAAGCCAACCCCTGTCCTCTCCCTGGGATCTGACCTCTGAAGCCCAAGCCTCAGCTCCCAGCCCCCACTGGTCCCGGAGTGTGAACAGACAAGCCTCTCAGACTGGTGAGTGCTGTTTAGCACCTATCCTCTGTGCAGGGATCTCTGTGGTTTACCCTCTGCACCCCTGTTGCTGTGCTCTCCTCTGTGCCTCCAAAGATTTCCCCTAACCACCTCCCGTCTCCACCAGTATAGGGGCTTCCTAGTGTGTGGAAACTTTTCCTCCCTCACAGCTCTATCCCAGAGGTGCAGGTTCTGTCCCTATTCTTTTGTCTCTGCTTTTTTCTTTTTTTATTTTGCCCTACCCTGGTATGTAGGAAGTTTCTTGCCTTTTGGGAAGCCTGAGGTCTTCTGCCAGCATTCAGTAGGTGTTCTGTAGGAGTTGTTCCACATGTAGATGTATTTTTGATGGAGGTGTATGGAGGATGTAGATGTATGGAGGAAGGTGTTCTCTATGTCTTACTCCTCTGCCATCTTGAAGGTCCCCCATTATTTTTTGCTTTTGTCTACCACGTCCATTCCCTAAGATATCCTTGGTAAATATACCTGTCCATTAAGTAAATATTACAGAATATATGAAAGTATCAAGTTATGAAAATTTCCTTTAATGAATGCCTGTTAATCACTAAAGAAATGTTACTAAGCACCAACTCTGCTTTTCAGCAAATTGTCTTTGCAATATATGCATGGAGGAAATGTTCACTTTAGCCTCTTACTGTTTGTAAAACATATTTCTTTTTAATTTAAGAAGAAATAAGAAGTCAGTGATTGATATTGTACAGTTTATACATAGCCTGTAATGAGTCCAAACACTGTCTTGGATGATATATGAAATGGACAACAACACACTGTGTCCTAAAGACACTGTGATAGTGATTTACAAGATCACGACTCCTTTGAAATTTCATCATCTTCCTAGCCTCAGGACTTAACCCCAATTAGAATCCTAGCCATAGCACATATCAGATCTGTTAGAAAGTAGATAAATTCAGCACAAAAATAATATAACAAATAATGGAATTAAAGGGGGAGGAAATACTTTTTTAAAGGGTACTTTTATGCCATGGCTTCCTATTTTAGGTTATTATGGAAATCCTCAGTGAAATTCATCCTGATAGACTTATTTGAAAACTTTATCTTACTGTCTGATCATAGCCTCTTGAAAAATTATTTTATTTTTTAACATGTTTGATCATATACTTGATTTCTAGAATAGGGTGTGTGTGTTTGAGGGGTGGAGAGCAGATAAATTCCCTTGGGAAGCAAAATCAGAAATCAAATAGTAATTTCAAATGGATTGATTGGCATCTTTCTTGATAATTCTTTAGACTGTTATTCTTCTTCAAGTCAATGGATGGAATTCCTTCCAGTGTGGAAAACCTGAGCCATGGGAGAGAGCATTTTGATTTTCAAAATAACTGAGTGGTAGTGTGTAGGTGGTAATTAATCATTTGTTTCTACACCTAGAGACTCACATATTCTTCAGAAAAAAAAATAAGACAAATTTTCTCATCAGTACTATTTTCTTATCAAGAAAGAAACAATGTGAATTGGATAATATAATTTATATTTCATATGTTCCACCTACAAAGATAAAAGTATGAAGGTGATGTTTTCCTTTTACTTCAGGCTACTCTAAAACTCCAGAATTGTTTTTGATAAACAAATATATGTTTAATTTCTTATGTTAAAAATCTAACCCCAGAGAAGACTGTCTCAATTATATGAATACTATCATAATTCCACTAACTGCATGTATAATGCTATGATCTAGTCTTTAATATAAACTTTGGACCATCACTTTTTGAAACACAGGTGATGCTTATCCTTACAAGTACATCAATTAGACATACAGGAAAATTGTCATAATAAACAACTTTTCCCTTTTCCTTTCTGGCACACTTTTTCAGAATCCTCCAGAAATGCAATTTCTGATGGAGTAAGCAAATTTTATTTTGATGTCCCATGTCACCAGGGGCTTTAGTGAGTTCATGTTGCAGCCTTGGTTTGAACTATCTGAGCAGAGTATGGTGGCAGATAGTGGTCCTGAAATTGGTGACCTCCCTGCCTATTGTTTTCTCTGTGCAAAGAATTTCTCTCTTACCTCATTGCTTCAGCATATGTATAACTTCACATTCTATTGCCTCACTCAAACCTCATCACTTGTGTGTGAGTGTCTGTGTGAGAGTGTATGTGATGGGACTGAGGAAAATGGGAATGTATATTATGCCAGAATTAATTATTTTATAGAAACAAATTATCCTGAGGGGATGGATTCAGACAAATGAGCCAGGGTGACTAGGGATAAAAAGGTGGCAATTTTGACTTCCTTCAAAAGGCAGGAGGTCAGGAATCCACCATTCAGAAGTCTGGTTTCAAACCACTCCCCTTTTTGATAATCATAACTCACAAATTTATAAAAATAAATAATAGACACAAACATACAATTTACATATACATATCTGTCCCCCTCCCCAAACAAATGTAATTAACATTTTAGCTCTTTCTTTTTTCCTTGATTAGCCATACAGAGGTAAGAATATTTTGTTTTGTCTTCATCTACCAGCAATCAAACATTTTATTATACTACAGGTTTACTATATATTTTATACCACCTATACCATCATAGTCTATGTCTCTGTAAGCCCTCCTCTGCCTGAAGCAGAAAAGCCTCCAATGCTCTTTCATGGCTCCAGAGTTCCTCAGCCAGTTCTTACCAGGAAGACCTAGAAAGACCTTCTTGGATGTGGCTGGAACAGCAGCGAGAATGCATTTTGAATGAGATAAGACAATTGTTTCTGCTTCTTCAGGTGTCTTCTGGAGTCCCTTGTTTTATTCTTTCTTCTACAGATGACAGGAAAAAAAAAGGGAAAGCCCAAAAGAAATTTCTGGTTAACTGGAGAACACGGGAAATATGTGTCATTTCAAACTCAATTTCACATCAAGCCAACGTTGGTGGTGACACATCCTACTTATTAATAAAATCATTCAGACAGGTCCTCACAAGCTTAGAGTGTGTGTGTGTGTTAACTCTTATGGTGACTTCACTTAGAGAATGCCCTTGATTTGATGACTATTACTGAAAATGAACAAGAGATATTTATGAGCCTTAGGAAGCCAAAAAATTCTCTTTCTGTTGAAACTTTAATTTTTTGTGCTTCCTTTTATAATTATATTTTCTCTACCATGAACTACTTGAGGAATTCTGTTCCTTTTATATTAGTCAGTATTATAAAGGTAACAAATGCACTGAGGTTTGAGGGAAAGATTGTCAATAATTTGTGTGTGATGGAGGTTGCTGCCAGGGAAGACATGGGGGTTAAGAGATATAAAAAACACAGAAATTATGTTCAATAACAAAATAATTCTTTTAAATTAAAAATTAAAATATATACTATATTCTGTTACTATGTTTATTCATATATTATAAACTAGCATGGTAGATAAGTTTTTTAAATTGAGTATATGATATTTTGAAACACTTCTAGTGGAAAAAATGATATTTTTGAACTCTCAGCAGTTCCACATGTGAGGGTTTCACTTCAATTTAATTGTCAATTAATATTTGAAATATGAAGTTAGAAAATTAGATTGCTACAACTTATACATCAATCAAAAAGTAAAATAATAGAGTTATTTCTGACAACTACATTTTAAACATACAACCACTGACTTATGCAACTTAGATTAAATATTTTAATTGACTTAATAATTCCCATCTCATGTTATTGCCTACCAGTTTGTGTTCACATAACAATCATATTTATTCAGTATAGTTTTCTTCATCATTTTAATAGAATGTTATTTCATAATTTTTAATAGAAGGGAGCTATAGAAATAACACTGTAATCAGTTATTTCTCTTTCAAAAATTAAACTGGGCAAAATGACCCATTAAAAATATATTTTTTCCACACAGAGAATACAAATAAATATATAAGGAAAATTAAAATACACAAATAAAAAAGAAGTTTTCTCAAGTCTTTCCCTGTTTAGAGGTCAGTTACCCTGAATGGTTAAATTAAAAGTAATGGCTGTTTGCATTTGGAACCTCTTTCCTTAAGATTAAAATATGTTAAAAGAGTGTTGAATACAAAGAACTGCACTGACAAATCACATCATCTGATTTACACCTGCACAACCACTAACTCCTTGTCTTTATAGATTTCAAATAAAGCTCCTTTGTGTCCTGATGATAGAGTGATACAATCTCACATTCGTATGGTATTTCCATTTATGGTATTTCTGCACCAGGGAAAATTTGTGAAACTCAAAGGTCCCAGGATTATCCTGGAACTTAAAAATAGTTAAAGAAAAAAACATAAGATAGAATGGAAAGATAATGTTTTCACTGCAGGAGAGGAGGGGACTGTGACTGCAGTAAGGTGGCAGATATAGGCAGGGCTCAGATCTAAGGACCAAAAACATCATGCAGTTGAATCAGTCTTGTAGGTCTTGTGGAGAAATAGGGAATTTTACCCAGGAAAGAAACAAAATGCTATTTATCTCATATTTATCCTTTACAAACCTTATTCTAAGCAAAGGTGACATGTAATCTTCTTTTATACAGACAATTTATGTGACTTTTTTTTAAAGGTATTATTTAGTGAATATAAACTTCCATGAAAATTTCAGGAAATTTTTATAATTTTTTTTAATCAGCAGTTACAATTGTGGCTGTAGGTATCTTAAAATTTCCTAATGAAAAGCATGCATTTTATCCTAAGTTCTTATTGAAAGTCATGTAGGAATAACGTTTTTAGTCAATCTATTGAATGTATATTAATACACTGGTTGTATAATTGTGGTCTATTGCTCCTTAAAGTTATAATCATACTTTATCATTTATATTAATACTTTTTGTATGTGGCCCTGTCAGTGTTTCCAAATATCTCAGTCACCTTGCCTACCTGTGAGTTCAAGAGGGAAATGGAGAAAAAATACATAATTGTTTGCTTATTGCCCTGAAGCAAGTAGAAAAAAATGTAGACAAGCTGTTTTAAAATAGGCACATATTATTTTAAACGTGTGTGATCTTTAGTGACATGAATATTAGATTTACATTTGAAAAATAAGTTTTATATATTAAGTCATGTATTCAATAAATATTTGTTGAGCATCATACTCTGGCAGTCATTGTGCCAGAAATTTGGCCTCCATAGGGAACAAAACAAGATCCATGCTCCTGTGGAGATTACATTAAACAATATTAAGTATATTTCACTTTGATAAAAGGAAAATAATTCATTAAAAAAAACAAAAAGAATAAAAACAGAGTGGTTTAAGGACAATTCAGAGAGGTTGGAGGGAGCTGAAGATTGCAACTTTAGATTGATCAGAATAATTTTCATTAGAAAAGTTAAATCTGAACAAAGACATGAAGAGGGTGAAGGAGTTAGCCATGGAAATATCTAGGAGAAATGCATTTCTGGAAGAATGATCACAGTGTTCCTGGCATGTTCCAGGAATAACATGATGATACTAACATGGTAATGTGTTATTATCCAGTTTTATCCAGCTGTACTGAGACTTGGAGGAGAAGGTGAGAACTAAGGTTGGGCTTGGCAAGTAAGTCCGATGAAGGGAGAGAAGAACAAGGGAATACAGGCAGTTATTATAATCATAGTCCAAAGAGTTTAGGCTGCATAGAAAGAGAAAAATGATGAGATTAAAGTAATGAATGAAAGGGAAAGAATCATAGAATCAGACAGTTGGAGATCAAAGTATGGTTGAATAAGTCTTAAAGTTTGGGCACTAGAGGAGGTGGTGACATTAAAGACAGGAAGTGACATGAAGAGCTGACTGCATGAAACTGGAATAATAGGGTCATTGCAATTATTAGCAATGTCAAGGCCTAGGGCAGTACTACCCAATAGAAATATGATGTGAGCCACAAATAAAAGCCACATGTGGGTTTACATTTTTCTAGTAGCTACATTTTTAATAAAGTAAGAAGAAAGGCTAAAATTATTTTACTAATATATTTTACTTAATTCAATACAGATGAAATATCATCACTGCAATATGCAGTTAGTATAAAATTAATGACGTATATCACATTCTTATTAGTATTAGGAATCTAGTGTACATTTTACACTTTCAGCATATCTCAGGTCAGACTAGCCACATTTCAAGTGATCAGTGGTCACATGTGGCTGGTGGCTACCATATTGGACAGTGAGATCTGGACAGGATCATGGAAATATGTAGCTGGGGTAGAATAGTGGAGAATAAATAGTAGAACTTGGAGGTCAGTATATTGGAATGATCATTTTTGTAGCTATCCAAATCATCAAGAATTAAGATAAAAGTGGTTGGGAGAAAGACTGTCGGTGAACCGTAAACTAAAATTGTTAAGAAACCCAGAACAACTTTGGTGGAAGATAATGATATAAGAAAGTTAATTAATATAATCCAAAGACATAAGATTCAAGATTAGGAATTTTAGGAAACAAAGGGAAAGTTCTGAAAATAGAAATGAAGGACAAAGAAAACATTATCATCACCTCCAGACCTACTAGAATGAAGTCTATGGGAGAAGAAAGAGCCACTAGTTGAGAGCTTTAGGAAAAAAAACAGTGCTTTTAGGGGAGAACCAGGATTTACTTAAAGCAAGAAGGCAAAGGAGTATTTAGTAAGGCAGGAGTGAGGGAATAGGACATATTCAGAGTCTTATAGTGATTAAAATGAGGAAATAAAGGGTGACCTGCCATTCTGGGAGTTTAAGGGGTACCTGGAATAACAGGAGTAAAGAATATAATAAGATCTGTCCTGATAAATAGTTCAGGAGAGTTTTGGGGAAGCCCCGAGTGTGGAGGATGAAGGGTGGGGAGGGTTGGCTAAGTCCAACATCTTTATTGAGAAATAATTAATATATCATACAATTCACGCATTAATGTGTACAATTCCATGGTTTTTAGTATACTCACAGAGTTATTCAACCATTACCACAGTGCAATTTTTGAACATTTTCTTCAACCAAAAAAGAAACTCTGAACGCATTAACATTCACTCCCCAATCTTCCTCCCTACCTCCCCATTCCCAGCCATAGGCAACCTTAACTTACATTCTGTCTCTATGCATTTGCCCATTCTGGATATTCCATATGAATGGAATCATAAAATATGTGGTATTTTATACTGGTTTCTTTCCCTTAGCATAATGTTTTCAAGGTCCATACAATCTGTAGAATCTATCTGTAGTTCATTCCTTTTTATTGTTAAATAAGACTCCTTTTTATGGATATAGCACATTTTTATAATCCATTCATCAGGTGATAGATTTAGGTTGTTTCCATTTTTGTGCTCTTATGAATCATGGTGCTATGGACATTCGTGTTCAAGTTTTTATGTGGATGTATGCTTCTATTTGGGGAGGTGCATACAACAGGGAGTGGAAATGCTGGGCTGTATGGTAACTTTATTTCTATCATTATGTAAAACTGTGAAACTTTATTTCAATATGACTGCCCCATTTTAAATTCCCACCAGTAACATTTGACCATTGTTAATGGAGGCAAAGAGGTCTGGTCTTAACTCCGGTTTGTGGATCCTCTAGTGACCATTGGTTGGGGTTGAAAACCTAGAAATGCCTGGGTTTACTCTTGATCCTGATGGGGAGGGAAGATTTACATCAAGAGTAAGGCTCAGGGGGAAGGCGGAAGATGGCGGAAGAGTAAGACGCGGAGATCACCTTCCTCCCCACAGATACACCAGAAATACATCTACACGTGGAACAATTCCTACAGAACACCTACTGAAGGCTGGCAGAAGACCTCAGACCTCCCAAAAGGCAAGAAACTCCCCACGTACCTGGGTAGGGCAAAAGAAAAAACAGAGACAAAAGAATAGGGACGGCGCCTGCACCAGTGGGAGGGAGCGGTGAAGGAGGAAAAGTTTCCACACTCTAGGAAGCCCCTTCGCGGGCGGAGACTGCGGGAGGCGGAGGGGGGAGCTTCGAAGCTGCGGAGGAGTGCACAGCAACGGGTGCGGAGGGCAAAGCGGGGAGATTCCCGCACAGAGGATCGGTGCCGACCGGCACTCACCAGCCCGAGAGGCTTGTCTGCTCACCCGCCGGGGCGGGCGGGGCTGCGAGCTGAGGCCGGAGCGCAGGGAGAGGACTGGGGTTGGCGGCTTGAACATAGCCTGAAGGGGTTAGTGCACCACAGCTAGCCGGGAGGGAGTCCGGGGAAAAGCCTGCACCTGCAGAAGAGGCAGGAGACTTTTCCTTCCCTCTTTGTTTCCTGGGGCGTGAGGAGAGGGGTTTAAGAACGCTGCTTAAAGGAACTCCAGAGACGGGCGCGAGCCGCGGCTAAAAGCGCGAACCCCAGAGACGGGCGCGAGCCGCGGCTGAAAGCGCGGAATTCAGAGACGGGCGCGAGCCGCGGCTGAAAGCGCGGAATCCAGAGACGGGCGCAAGCCGCGGCTAAAAGCGCGGACCCCAGAGGCGGGCGGGAGACGTTAAGGCTGCTGCTGCCGCCACCGAGGGGCCTGTGTGCGAGCACAGGTCACTCTCCACACCCCTCTTCCGCGGAGCCTGTGCAGCCCGCCACTGCCGGGTTCCCGGGATCCAGGGACAACTTCCCCGGGAGAGCGCACAGCGCGCCTCAGGCTGGTGCAAAGTCACGCCGGCCTTTGCCACCGCAGGCCCGCCCCGCACTCTGTGCCCCTCCGTCCCCGCCGGCCTGAGTGCGCCAGAGCCCCCAATCAGCGGCTCTTTTAACCCCATCCTGTCTGAGCAAAAAACAGACGCCCTCCAGCGATCTACACGCAGTGGCAGGGCCAAATCCAAAGCTTAGCCCTGGGAGCTGTGAGAACAAAGAAGAGAAAGGGAAATCTCTCCCAGCAGCCTCAGAAGCAGCGGATTAAAGCTCCACAATCAACTTGATGTACCCTGCATCTGTGGAATACCTGAATAGATAACCAATCATCCCAAATTAAGGAAGTGGACTTTAGGAGCAAGATCTATGATTTTTTCCCCTTTCCTCTTTTTGTGAATGTGTATGTGTATGCTTCTGTGTGAGATCTTGTCTGTATAGTCTTGCTTCCACCATTTGTCCTAGGGTTCTATCCGTCCATGTTTTTTTTTAATTTTTTTTCTTAATAATTAATTTTAATAACCTTATTATACTTTACCTTCGTTCTTTCTTTCTTTCTTTCCGTCCATCCTTCCCTCCTTTAGACAACGAATCATCCCAAATTGAGGAGGTGGTCTCTGACAGCAAGATTTAGGATTTTTCCCCATTTACCTCTTTTAGTGAGGGTGTATGTGTATGCTTCTGTGTAAGATTTTGTCTGTATAGCTTTGCTTCCAACATTTGTCCTAAGGTTCTTTCCGTCCCTTTTTTTTTTTTCTAAATAAGAAGTTTTTAATTCAATAACTTTATTATACTTTATTTTATTTTTACTGTATCTTCTTTCTTTCTGTCTTTTTTCCTTCTTTCCCTCCTTCCTTCCTTCCTCCCTCCCTCCCTCCCTCCTTTCTTTCCTTCTTGCCTTCTTGCCTTCTTTGCTTCTTTCTTTCTTTCTTCCTTCCTTCCTACCCTCCTTTCCTTCTTTCTTTCCTCATACTTCTCCTAATTCCCTCTACTTTTTCTCCCTTTTATCCTGAGCCTGTGGATGAAAAGCTTTTGGTGCTCCAACCAGGAGGCAGGGCTCTGCCTCTGAGGTAGGACAGCCAACTTCAGGACACTGATCAACAAGAGACCTCCCAGCTCCACATAATATCAAACGGCGAAAATCTCCCAGAGACCTTCATCTTAACACCAGCACCCAGCTTCACTCAACGACCAGCAAGCCACAGTGCTGGAAAACCTATGCCAAACAACTAGCAAAACAGGAACACAACCCCACCCATTAGCAGAGAGGCTGCCTAAAATCATAATAAGGCCACAGGCGCCCCCAAACACACCACCAGACGTGAACCTGCCCACTAGAGAGACAAGATCCAGCCTCATCCACCACAACACAGGCACTAGCCCCCTCCACCAGGAAGCCTACACAACCCACTGAACCAACCTTAGCCACTGGAGACAGACATCAAAAACAGGAGGAACTACAAACCTGCAGCCTGCAAAAAGGAGACCCCAAACACAGTAAGATAAGCAAAATGAGAAGACAGAAAAACACACAGCAGATAAAGGAGCAAGATAAAAATGCACCAGACCTAACAAATGAAGAGGAAATAGGCAGTCTACCTGAAAGAGAATTCAGAATAATGATAGTAAGGTTGATCCGAAATCTTGGAGATAGAATGGACAATAGATTGGACAAAATGCAAGAATCAGTTAACAAGGACCTAGAAGAACTAAAGATGAAACAAGCAACGATGAACAACACAATAAATGAAATTAAAAGTACTCTAGATGGGATCAATAGCAGAATAACTGAGGCAGAAGAACGGATAAGTGACCTGGAAGATAAAATAGTGGAAATAACTACTGCAGAGCAGAATAAAGAAAAAAGAATGAAAAGAACTGAGGACAGTCTCAGAGACCTCTGGGACAACATTAAACGCACCAACATTCGAATTATAGGGGTTCCAGAAGAAGAAGAGAAAAAGAAAGGGACTGAGAAAATATTTGAAGAGATTATAGTTGAAAACTTCCCTAATATAGGAAAGGAAATAGTTAATCAAGTCCAGGAAGCACAGAGAGTCCCATACAAGATAAATACAAGGAGAAATACGCCAAGACACATATTAATCAAACTGTCAAAAATTAAATACAAAGAAAGCATATTAAAAGCAGCAAGGGAAAAACAACAAATAACACATAAGGGAATCCCCATAAGGTTAACAGCTGATCTCTCAGCAGAAACCCTACAAGCCAGAAGGGAGTGGCAGGACATACTGAAAGTGATGAAGGAGAAAAACATGCAGCCAAGACTACTCTACCCAGCAAGGATCTCATTCAGATTTGATGGAGAAATTAAAACCTTTACAGACAAGCAAAAGCTGAGAGAGTTCAGCACCACCAAACCAGCTTTACAACAAATGCTAAAGGATCTTCTCTAGGCAAGAAACACAAGAGAAGGAAAAGACCTATAATAACGAACCCAAAACAATTAAGAAAATGGGAATAGGAACATACATATCGATAATTACCTTAAATGTAAATGGACTAAATGCTCCCACCAAAAGACACAGATTAGCTGAATGGATACAAAAACAAGACCCTTATATATGCTGTCTACAAGAGACCCACTTCAGACCTAGAGACACATACAGACTGAAAGTAAGGGGATGGAAAAAGATATTCCATGCAAATGGAGGCCAAAAGAAAGCTGGAGTAGCAATTCTCATATCAGACAAAATAGACTTTAAAATAAGGACTATTAAAAGAGACAAAGAAGGACACTACATAATGATCAAGGGATCGATCCAAGAAGAAGATATAACAATTGTAAATATTTATGCACCCAACATAGGAGCACCTCAATACATTAGGCAAATACTAACAGCCATAAAAGGGGAAATCGACAGTAACACATTCATAGTAGGGGACTTAAACACCCCACTTTCACCCATGGACAGATCATCCAAAATGAAAATAATTAAGGAAACACAAGCTTTAAATGATACATTAAACAAGATGGACTTAATTGATATTTATAGGACACTCCATCCAAAAACAACAGAATACACATTTTTCTCAAGTGCTCATGGAACATTCTCCAGGATAGATCATATCTTAGGTCACAAATCAAGCCTTGGTAAATTTAAGAAAATTGAAATTGTATCAAGTATCTTTTCTGACCACAACGCCATGAGACTAGATATCAATTACAGGAAAAGATCTGTAAAAAATACAAACACATGGAGGCTAAACAATACACTACTTAATAATGAAGAGATCACTGAAGAAATCAAAGAGGAAATCAAAAAATACCTAGAAACAAATGACAATGGAGATACAACGACCCAAAACCTGTGGGATGCAGCAAAAGCAGTTCTAAGGGGGAAGTTTATAGCAATACAAGCCCACCTTAAGAAGCAGGAAACATCTCGAATAAACAACCTAACCTTGCACCTCAAGCAATTAGAGAAAGAAGAACAAAAAAACCCCAAAGCTAGCAGAAGGAAAGAAATCATAAAAATCAGATCAGAAATAAATGAAAAAGAAATGAAGGAAACAATAGCAAAGATCAATAAAACTAAAAGCTGGTTCTTTGAGAAGATAAACAAAATAGATAAACCACTAGCCAGACTCATCAAGAAAAAAAGGGAGAAGACTCAAATCAATAGAATTAGAAATGAAAAAGGAGAGGTAACAACTGACACTGCAGAGATAAAAGAGATCATAAGAGATTACTACAAGCAACTCTATGCCAATAAAATGGACAATCTGGAAGAAATGGACAAATTCTTAGAAAGGCACAACCTGCCAAGACTGAATCAGGAAGAAATAGAAAATATGAACAGACCAATCACAAGCACTGAAATTGAAACTGTGATTAAAAATCTTCCAACAAAGAAAAGCCCAGGACCAGATGGCTTCACAGGCGAATTCTATCAAACATTTAGAGAAGAGCTAACACCTATCCTTCTCAAACTCTTCCAAAATATAGCAGAGGGAGGACCACTCCCTAACTCCTTCTATGAGGCCACCATCACCTTGATACCAAAACCAGACAAGGATGTCACAAAGAAAGAAAACTACAGGCCAATATCACTGATGAACATAGATGCAAAAATCCTCAACAAAATACTAGCAAAAAGAATCCAACAGCACATTAAAAGGATCATACACCATGATCAAGTGGGGTTTATTCCAGGAATGCAAGGATTCTTCAATATACGCAAATCTATCAATGTGATAAACCATATTAACAAATTGAAGGAGAAAAACCATATGATCATCTCAATAGATGCAGAGAAAGCTTTTGACAAAATTCAACACCCATTTATGATAAAAACCCTGCAGAAAGTAGCCATAGAGGGAACTTTCCTCAATATAATAAAGGCCATATATGACAAGCCCACAGCAAACATCATCCTCAATGGTGAAAAACTGAAAGCATTTCCACTAAGATCAGGAAAAAGACAAGGTTGCTCACTCTCACCACTATTATTCAACATTGTTTTGGAAGTTTTAGCCACAGCAATCAGAGAAGAAAAGGAAATAAAAGGAATCCAAATTGGAAAAGAAGAAGTAAAGCTGTCACTGTTTGCAGATGACATGATACTATACATAGAGAAGCCTAAAGATGCTACCAGAAAACTACTAGAGCTAATCAATGAATTTGGTAAAGTGGCAGGATACAAAATTAATGCACAGAAATCTCTGGCATTCCTATACACTAATGATGAAAAATCTGAAATTGAAATCAAGAAAACACTCCCATTTACCATTGCAACAAAAAGAATAAAATATCTAGGAATAAACCTACCTAAGGAGACAAAAGACCTGTATGCAGAAAATTATAAGACACTGATGAAAGAAATTAAAGATGATATAAATAGATGGAGAGATATACCATGTTCTTGGATTGGAAGAATCAACATTGTGAAAATGACTCTACTACCCAAAGCAATCTATAGATTCAATGCAATCCCTATCAAACTACCACTGGCATTTTTCACAGAACTAGAACAAAAAATTTCACAATTTGTATGGAAACACAAAAGACCCCGAATAGCCAAAGCAATCTTGAGAACGAAAGATGGAACTGGAGGAATCAGGCTCCCTGACTTCAGACTATACTACAAAGCTACAGTCATCAAGACGGTATGGTACTGGCACAAAAACAGAAAGATAGATCAATGGAACAGGATAGAAAGCCCAGAGATAAACCCATGCACATATGGACACCTTATCTTTGATAAAGGTGGCAGTAATGTACAATGGAGAAAGGACAGCCTCTTCAATAAGTGGTGCTGGGAAAACTGGACAGGTACATGTAAAAGTATGAGATTAGATCACTCCCTAACACCATACACAAAAATAAGCTCAAAATGGATTAAAGACCTAAATGTAAGCCCAGAAATTCTCAAACTCTTAGAGGAAAACATAGGCAGAACACTCTATGACATGAATCAAAGCAAGATCCTTTCTGACCCACCTCCTAGAGTAATGGGAATAAAAACAAAAATAAACAAATGGGACCTAATGAAACTTCAAATCTTTTGCACAGCAAAGGAAACCATCAACAAGACCAAAAGACAACCCTCAGAATGGGAGAAAATATTTGCAAATGAAGCAACCGACAAAGGATTAATCTCCAAAATTTACAAGCAGCTCATGCAGCTCAATAACAAGAAAACAAACAACCCAATCCAAAAATGGGCAGAAGACCTAAATAGACATTTCTCCAAAGAAGATATACAGACTGCCAACAAACACATGAAAGAATGCTCAACATCACTAATCATTAGAGAAATGCAAATCAAAACTACAATGAGATATCATCTCACACCAGTCAGAATGGCCATCATGAAAAAATCTAGAAACAATAAATGCTGGAGAGGGTGTGGAGAAAAGGGAACCCTCTTACACTGTTGGTGGGAATGTAAATTGATACAGCCACTGTGGAGAACAGTATGGAGGTTCCTTAAAAAGCTACAAATAGAACTACTATATGACCCAGCAATCCCACTACTGGGCATATACCCTGAGAAAACCATAATTCAAAAAGAGACATGTACCAAAATGTTCATTGCAGCTCTATTTACAATAGCCCGGAGATGGAAACAACCTAAGTGCCCATCATCAGATGAATGGATAAAGAAGATGTGGCACATATATACAATGGAATATTACTCAGCCATAAAAAGAAACGAAATTGAACTATTTGTAATGAGGTGGATAGACCTAGAGTCTGTCATACAGAGTGAAGTAAGTCAGAAAGAGAG
Source organism: Lagenorhynchus albirostris (assembly GCF_949774975.1). Taxonomy (NCBI): domain Eukaryota; kingdom Metazoa; phylum Chordata; class Mammalia; order Artiodactyla; family Delphinidae; genus Lagenorhynchus; species Lagenorhynchus albirostris. Next base: position 128,702,683 of record NC_083099.1, read on the forward strand.
AGACAAATACCGTATGCTAACACATATATATGGAATTTAAGAAAAAAAATGTCATGAAAAACCTAGGGGTAAAGCAGGAATAAAGATGCAGACCTCTTAGAGAACGGACTTGAGGTTATGGGGAGGGGGAAGGGTGAGCTGTGACAGGGCGAGAGAGAGTCATGGGCATATACACACTAACAAACGCAGTAAGGTAGATAGCTAGTGGGAAGCAGCCACATGGCACAGGGATATTGGCTCGGTGCTTTGTGACAGCCTGGAGGGGTGGAATGGGGAGGGTGGGAGGGAGGGAGACGCAACAGGGAAGACATATGGGAACATATGTTTATGTATGACTGATTCACTTTGTTATAAAGCAGAAACTAACACACCATTGTAAAGCAATTATACCCCAATAAAGATGTAAAAAAAAAAAAAGAGTAAGGCTCAGCCTGGCTCCTGTTAATGAACATGAGACTTTGGGGCAGTTAAATGTTACACAGTATGATGTCTTTGCCCACTTTCAGTGTGGATTAATGGGGGCCTGGCAACATAGATTCATTATAAACAGATACTAGTTTTCTAACTATTTTTTGTTTATTGACGTATAGTTAACTTATAATGCTGTGTTTCAGTACAGCAAAGTGATTCAGTTATAATAAATGTTTCTAATACTCACAGTGACTTTCCAAAGATAGCTCTGGCCCATCCTGTTTTGCAGAAGAAGAACCTGGGGTATAAAGACGTTTTGAAAAACTTGCCCAAGTTCACACTGATTGTCATCACTGATTGTATAATTTTATAATTATTTGCACAATCTGTATCAGCACAAACACCTTGAAAATTGAGTCGTAATTTCCAAAAGCAGAGTAGTCCTCAATAGTTTCACTTTTATGTGTTCAGGAGTTATTCTAAGCACTGTAGTTTTTATTGACACTTACCTATACACGCATCAACACAGAAACATCCCCTGAAATATGGAAAAACATTCCATTAATGTGTTGTTAAGTGGCATCAAATAAGGATGACTTAAATAATGGGAACTGGATAAATTTATCATATTCTGAGTCACAGTGAGGAACCACATTTCAAATGACTTCTTTTGACAAGTGGTTATTAAATATGATTTAATGGCATGCTCTAGGGAAGAGATGACTAATACCTAAAATGAGTGTGAAAACTGGCCTCTAAATTGTGATTCACCTTTCTTCAAAAGGCTGTAAATTAGTGCACTATCCATATCTGAAATGAATCTTTACTTTTAAGGTAAACTATATTGTTCTTCTCAATGAATAAAAATGTTCTGAAAATAAAATTGCTATATGCATTATGGTCCATTTGTTTGGTAAACCAAATAATATGTTTTATTTTTATTTAAAAAGAACTTATCAAAAAGTTGTAAATGATCTAAATAACCTAAAGAATTGAGTATATAAATTATGCACATTGATACAATATAATACTACAAAGTTGTCACACATCACGATGTGGAAGAATATTCAATGACAGGAAAAATTGTCCACAGTAAATTGGTAAAGGAAAAATAGAAGCAGACCACACAGTGCCTTGATCCCATGTTTGAAAAAGTTAGACAGATTAGGATAGATAGAGGCAACTTGATTTAAAAATCCATCTTAAGAGAAGTACACTGAATGATAACATTGGTTCTCTTTGGATACTGGAATGAAGGCTGCTTAGTATTTTTTTCCTTTTTTTGCACATAAGTTATTTCTAAGTTTTCCATAATAAAATGGATAAAGACAAAATGAAATATTTTAAAAGGTCTATGATTCCAAATTATTTTGCCTATATCTTATTTTTTCTATTTATTTGTTAGTTTTTTTTTAAAAAAACTGTCATATAGAGTAAATATTTAGAGGGCAGTTAACACCTTTAAATAAATTCATCTGTATCAATGTATTATGAGTAAAATTAAACAGAATATTGCAACGTTGGAATTGAAAAAGTTTATTTTTTAAAGTTTTACAAAAATATAAAATGTAAAATTTTATATGAATAACTCTTGAATGCTTTAAACTGATACAAAGTGGCTTATTTTTATTGAAGATGCAATCTGTTGAATAAATTGATTGTACCACTGTTGTATGTACAGCCACACACTTATTCCTCTTGAAAGCAATCAAGTGCTGACAAACTTTTGTGATCCAAGCCTGCCCCCTGGTGCCTGATCCGTACCTGCTGCTGACAAGACCAACTATGACTCAGGCAGCACCCTCTTCAAAAACTGTTCAGAAGTAACCCATAAATGAAAATATGAAAATACTGGAAGTCAATTTTCCTGCAGTGCTCCAGACATTTTCACCAGTGGCTCAAAACCACAATGTGTGCTTAAAGATAAAATAAAAAGTAGCTTGAGGTATAATGGAAATACAGAAACTGTGTAACTAGGTAAATTCTCAACACAGCTTTAATTTAAATAATAAAGAATAACAAATGGCAAATTTGAAGGTGACTCTTTAATAGGAAGTAATCTGATCAGTTTTATTCACCAGGTATCAAGAAAATTGTGTTTAAGCATCCATTTTAAAGTCTATTGAGTCTTGAATGTCAAGTAAAATAAATAAGCTGTCTATCCATCATATATCTCAAAGTAGTTTTTTGTTTGTTTAAGTCTGAGGGAAAGAATGATTAGAAGGAGAATTCAAAGAAGAGGTGTGAGGTGGAGCTATAGAGAGTAAGAGTTGCTTTGTCTTAAGACAGGAAGACACATTTCTTCCTCTATAAGAGGCAGTATTGATACTGACAGGAGGACTTGTAGTAAGGAACGTGTTTACAGGGACCCAATTTAACTGGTTCAAAAATGGACCCAATAGCAATGACAACACTCTAAGGGCAAAAGTAAGAATACCTAGCCCACACTGACAGCACTGTATGTCTTTTGTGATGGCTTCGGATGTTTTTCTGATGGTCCACACGAATCATATAATTTCACCCTTTTCTGAAATGTTGAAGCCAGAGTCTTAAATTTTACATTTGTGTTCCAAAATGATTTAACCATTATTATTATTACTTTAAAAAATACAATGAAAAACTTGAGGTCAGGTAGAACATTTAAGAACATGTAATTTAAACAATCATTAATTAGCTTTGGATGCTTAAAAGTCTAAAATAAAAGACCTGTGTGTTCATAATATGTCAAGTACTTGGCTATTGTGAACAGTGCTGCAATGTTATATACAGATATATCTTTGAAATCCTGATTTCAGTTCTCTAGGATATACACCCAAAAGTGGAATCGCTGGGTCATATGGTAGTTCTGTTTTTAGTTTTGTGACGAACATCTATACTGCTTTCCACAGTGGCTGCACCAGTTGACAACCCCACCACCAGTGCACAAGTGTCCCTTTTTCTCCACATCTTTGTCAACTCTTGTCTTTTGTTGTTGTTTTTATAACAGTCATTCTAACAGTGTCACAGGTGTATGTATATGTCTAAACTCACCAAATTGTGTACGTTAAAAACGTGCAGTTTTTGTATATCATTTATACCTCAATAAAGGTGGTTTTTGAAAAATATTTAGAAAAATAAGGTCTGAAGTCCCTACCTCAGAGAAGCAGAATTATAACCAGGATGAAGGTTCCTTGAAACTAGTTTTCTTAATTTTGTTGAGAGTTTTAGCCCTAGTAGTTGTCAAAATGCCATGACAAACTACTGCTCACATCAGCAAGTATGATGAGGGAGAACAAAATAAAAAAAAATATTTTATTAATTCACTGAATCTCACACACAAGATCTTTATGCACCACACAATTTGCCAAAAATGAGACCAAACCAACTATTCACATAAATTCCAATGGTATACAAGACATAAAACTTCTGGCATTGGCAGAATTAAAAATAAGAAAGCTTTAATAAATTTTAAGATTGAAGGGAATTTAAGTAGTAAATTATTCAACCATTTTTCGTATAAGGAAACATGCCCTGAAAATGTGGGTGATTTCCAAAGTCATGTATATTGAAGCAGAGCCAGAAATAGAGTGAGCATTCAACCATAAACCTCCCTGCAATGCACCATACTGTCCTTATTCTTTTCTGTATATATATATATATATATATATATATATATATATATATATATATATATATATATATATATATCTCCTACTGATCTAAGAACATCTTCCATCTGGGCATTGAACCTATCCTATCTCTAGATCTTAGATGCCTCAGTTGTTTCCTCCACATTTTACCTAGATCTTTCTCCATCAGCATTTAAATAAATCCAAGCCTTTAATATTTAAACAAAAATAAAATAACCTCTCCCTCTAACAAACACACTTCCAGGCACTGCCCTACGTTTCTGACGTCTCTGTAGCCAAAAATCTTGAAAAAATTGTGTCTCTTGCCAGCGGTGATTTTTATTTTTACCTCCCACTGCTTCTTGGTCTGCTGCAATAGGTCTCCTTTTCCATGGTTTCTTCCCACAACTCTTGCTAAAGTCACCAATGACTTCAGTGTGTTCCTAAATCCAGTGGAAGGTTTCCAGTTGTCACCTCACTTGACATCCCAGCCATATGCAACACTGTGAGATCATTAGCTGTGCCCTTCTAAAAACTCCCCATTCTCTTTACTTTCAACCTCTGCCTTTTCCTGGGTTTGTCTTTGCTTGTGTTGTATGTGTTTGTTTATTGTTGTTTGTCTTACCGGTTGATAATTTTCTATCTCATTCTCCTGCTAATCTGGACCATTTAAAGGTTAGAGCTCTTCAAGATTTGAGCCCTGGCTCTTTTCCTTCTGATTCTTAATCCTGTTCCTGGAAATCCCATTTATACATATAACTTTAATCACAAACGAAATGCTAATATTCCCTAGTTCACGTCTACCTCTTAGACCTCTCCTCTGTGTACCTGACAAGTTATACCAACTGCCTAACGGACTTCCTCACATTGACAATTAAAAGACGTCTTTTGTTTAAAACCCTTTCATGGATTCTCATTGTTTTATCATGAAAGAACACAACCCTTCCATGTAGACTGCAAGGCTTTGCGTAATTTGGCTCTTACTGATCTCAGAGAAATTATTTTGCACCAAGTATTCACTCACTCCTCACCCCACTCAAATGAACTTTCTTTCATCATGTTCCCTCCATTCAGAGGGAACCATTTGCTATCTGTTGGCTTTTCCTAGAAACCCCTTTTCTTTATCTCCCGTTCTCTCTTCTCCAAGGTAAAAAGTTTTACTTTACTTTTCATATCTCAGTTTTAAGTGACTTTTTTAGCAAAGTTTTGTTTGATCTGTGCTGGCACTGAACGGACAACATTATATGGTGGATTTTCCCCCTAATTATATTTTGAAATAGTTTTCTGAACACAAAACAGCCTTTTTTCCCCCTCAGTATAAAAACATTGATATCCTATGTATACTGATTGACACATTTTTTATTTCCAGCTGAAGTGTTACATTTCATATAAAAGTTCACAAATAATGGCTTCTATTTTGATTTTTTTCAGTATATAAAAGTTTCCTTGAAAATATTTTATGATGTAATGCTAATTGCTTGTAGGATAGTTAAATATCAGAATTAAAACCTAATCTTAAGCTGCCATCTTGTAGATATGAATGAAAGTTCATCAAGCACGTATTTTATATTTTGTTTCATTGTATATTGCAACTAACAAGCCAAGGAATCGACGTATATTAGGAGTGTGTACTGTTTTTAAACACCATAAACAAAAAACAATAAATTGTCAGTATAATTTAGTATTTGCTAATTTTATTACACTCTTTCGTTACATATTCAGTAAACTCATAGGGATTATAAATTCAATTTGAGTAAAGTTTACACTTTACTCATATATTTTATTTTAAAGGGCCTTTAATTTAAAATGATCAAAACACTGATATTATACATTTACTATAAAGAAAATTATGACAGCTTCTCTTTTCTGTTATTAAAAATAACTTAATAAAAACTTGTTTTCATCAACGTAAAAGGAAGAAAAATTCAGACCAGGTTATGAACTGTTAGGTTACTGTTCTTCATAGCTCTTATTATTGCTGTAATTTCATATTTATTTATGTTATCGTTAGATGGCATATCGTTAGATTAGTGTCTCCATTAGTCTGTAAATGCCATGATGGGTAGAGACTATTTTCTTTGTACCTACCGTTTTGCCCTAGCACCAAAGTATCTGACAATTAAGAAATATTTATTGAATGAAATACAATGCAGTTTTGTTCATCAGAAGTGATCATTGGTATATATATATTGTCATCAAGCTTGACACTGACACTCAAGTCCTGGTAAAAGAGTCATTAATGAGAATTCAGATTCTAATGAGCTTCAGGCAATGGACTATTCATAACTGATAGAAATGCTTGCCTAGTAGGATAAGTTCTATAAGTTGCTAAATGATTAACAGAAAAAGATAGTAATCACAGAGGAAATGGACTATTAAATTTATCTTGCTCTATAGAAATGTTTCTACTTTAGGGAATTCAACAGATTAAACAAATAAGTATGATGATCTTAAGAGAAAAAGGGTAAAAACAAATGCTGGTTAGGATGTAGAGAAATTGGAACCCTGTGCATCTCTGCTGGTAATATAAAATGGTGCAGTCACTGTGGAAAATAGTATGATGGAACCTCAATAAATTAAACATAGAACTACCATAGGATCCAGTAATTCCACTTCTAGATAGATGCCCCAAAGAATTGAAATTAGAGACTGAAACAGATATTTAAAATATCTGTATTAAAATACACCAGTGTCCACAAGAAACATTATTCACAATAGCTGAAAAGTGTAAACAACCCGAATGTCCAATGACAGATGAATAAGCAAATGAAACGTAGTATATACATCCAGTGTATTATTATTTAGCCTGGAAATGAAATAAAATTGTGACACATGTTACCATATAGATGAACCTTGAAGACATCATGCTAAGTAAACTAAGCTATGATTATTGCCAAAAGGTGTTATCTTAATTCCATCATTCCTTCAATGTATATGATTGGTCATTCTGCTTTAAGAACCCTCTCCCATTTAATTTATCCATTTATTTATTTATTGAATTGTGTACTTGTAGCTTTATATTTTACTCAAAATGATCCATAATAAGATACCATAAATTTTCCCAGATGTGGCCCTAAAGCTGTGTTCTGTGTCTTTTTGACATGTTCCCACATCATTGAGTACTTCATTATTTTCATATCAAACAATATCTCCCTTCTTGAACTTTTTCTGACCTAATCCTAAGACCAATATTTTTTTCAAGAAGCTCTGGTTGCTTTCAGTGATGATTAGTATCTAGAAACCAAGATCATGGGTCTAGGTTTATCTATTGCTACTAGAGCATCACTGCCCTGGGGTCCTCTTAGTGAACAGAGATAGGAAATCCATGTATACACATATACACACACACACACTCACACACTTTTACATCTCTATTTCTGTGTCTGTCTGTCTTATTTTTCTATCTATATTGAAAATTGTGAATACATGCCAATATTTCCAATCCCCTTCCAGCACAACACTCATTTTAGCAACCCCCTTTTCTTATTTTTAATCTTATTTTCTGATTTTTTTTTAAGTTTGTTCTGGGCTTTGTATCCATTCTAGGCAGTTGGAAAGAAAAAGAATATATGAGAACACTTGGAGGTTTTAAGTGCCGGGTATCCTTTTAGCCCACATTTCACATGACTGCATCTAACTGCAAGGGAGGATGGGCAAGCTAGTTACATTTTCTCCTATTGTGAGAAAACTAACTCCTATTATCCTCAACATACAGTATATACTTATTGCTAAGTCTTCCTGTGTGTATCTGAACTCTTGACCCTGCTGGACCCTTCTGACTCACTTTTCTCTCTTGGGGCTCCAACCCCTGTCAAGCCAGGTCCCCTTTCTCAAATTGGGGTATCTAATGGTTTTTTTTGGCTAAATTATTCAGAAAGGAAGGAAGGAAGAAAAGAAGGGAATGTGGGAGGAAACAAGGGAGAAATAGAGAGGGGTAAAGAAGGAGTAAGGGAAGGAGGAGAGAAACAAACAAAGAAGAAATTTAATAAGATTGTAGAATGATACAGCAGAATTTGAATCCAGGCATGTCTGACTCCAAATTCTGGGCTCTTTCTTCTACGTAGCAATATAGCCGAATTCAGGTTACATCTGAGTGTGTGTGTGTGTGTGTGTGTGTATGTGTGTGTGTGTGTGTGGTTAACTTATCAATATAAAACAAATCATTCATCTCAATATGACAATATTATAATGTAAATAATTCTAAAGATTAATATTGACTAACATAATATTTTCTATTTAAGATGTGTTTTCTCAAAGGGGTGAATTTGAAGACTGAAGATGATGATATAGTGAAACGAAAAATCACTATTAGTTATTAAAACTGGTTCTTACCCCTGCCTCTATTACTTGTATACCAGCTGTGTGACTTTTAACATGGCAAAAAAACTTGGCGGCTGTGAGGTTTTGTTCACCCTTTAAAAAAGCTCTAGAGATGACCTCTTGTGTCTCATATACTTGAAAATGTTACACAGTCTCTTATCTTGGTTTTACACCACTTAAGAGGGGCTATTTTCACAGATGTTACATGAGTATTTGGCACCTCTGATCTGAAATGTAGCAACAAAACTATATGAACTTGGCAGCAAAAGCAAAGAACTGACAGGAAAAATATGTAGCTTAAATTGAGAACACTGAAAATGAATACAGTTACTTCATATAAGCTCTTAATACATTTCAATAGCATTCTTACATTTACAATTAAAAGTAAAAAAATTATACTAAAATAATATACTGAGCTTTCTGAGTTACATGATGTATCTGTCTTTTTTTTTCCTTTCTCAAGCTTTAATTTCAAAGGTTTATATACATATTATCTCAGATCAAAATTTAACCATTTCATAATAGTTACTAAATATATTATTTATTTTTACAAAAGGAATTATTTAATTTACTTTTTGATACAGCAGGTTCATATTAGTTATCTATTTCATGCATATTACTGTATATATGTCAATCCCTATCTCCCAATTCATCCCACCACCTCCCACTTTCCTACCTTGACGTCCATACATTGTTCTCTGTGTCTGTGTCTCTATTTCTGCCTTGCAAACTGGTTCATCTGTACCATTTTTCTAGATTCCACATATATGCATTAATGTACGATATTTGTTTTTCTTTTTCTGACCTACTTCACTCTGTATGACAGTCTCCATGTCCATCCACATCCCTACAAATAACCCAATTTCGTTTGTATTTATGGCTGAGTAATATTCCATTGTATATATGTACCATATCTATAAAAAAGCAGGAGGGGTAATGGTGGGATGAATTAAGAGATTGAGATTGACATATATACACCAATATGTATAAAACAGATAGCTAATAAGAACCTGCTGTATAAAAAATAAATAAATACAATTAAATTAAAAAAAAAAAAATATCACTGATGACCATAGATGCAAAAATCCTCAACACAATACTAGCAAATAGAATTTAAAAGGATCATTAAAAGAATCATACACCATGATCAAGTGGGGTTTATTCCAGGGATGCAAGGATTCTTCAGTATATGCAAATCAACCAAAGTCATACACTGTATTAAAAAATTGAAGAAGAAAAACCATATGATCATCGCAATAGATACAGAAAAAAGCTTTCAAAAAAATTCAATACCCATTTATGATAAAAACCCTCCAGAAAGTAGGCATAGAGGGAACTTACCTCAACATAATAAAGACCATGTATGACAAACCCACAGCCAACATTATTCTCAATGGTGAAAAACTGAAACCATTTCCTCTAAGAACAGGAACAAGACAAGATTGCCCATTCTCACAGCTATTATTCAACATAGCTTTGGAAGTTTTAGCCACAACAATCAGAGAAGAAAAAGAAATAAAATGAATCCAAATCAGAAAAGAAGAAGTAAAACTCACTGTTTGCAGTTGACATGATACTATACATAGAGAATCCTATAGATGCTACCAGAAAACTACTAGAGCTAATCAATGAATTTGGTAAAGTAGCATGATACAAAATTAACACACAGAAATCTCTTGCATTCCTATATGTTAATGATGAAAAATCTGAAAGAGAAATTAAGGAAACACTCCCATTTACCACTGCAGCAAAAAGAATAAAATACCTAGGAATAAACCTACCTAAGGAAGCAAAAGACCTGTATGCAGTAAACTATAAGACACTGATGAAAGAAATTAAAGATGACACAAACAGATGGAGAGATATACCATGTTCTTGGATTGGAAGTATCAACATTGTGAAAATGACTATACTACCCAAAGCAATCTACAGATTCAATGCAATCCCTATCAAACTACCAATGGCATTTTTCACAGAATTAGAACAAAATACTTCACAATTTCTATGGAAACACAAAAAATCCCGAATAGCCAAAGCAATCTTGAGAAAGAAAAATGGAGCTGGAGGAGTCAGGTTCCTTGACTTCAGACTATACTACAAAGATATAGTAATCAACACAGTATGGTACTGGCACAAAAAACAGAAATATATATCAATGGAACAGGATAGAAAGCCCAGAGATAAACCAATTCACATAAGGTCACCTTATCTTTGATAAAGGAGGCAAGAATATACAATGTAGAAAAGACAGCTTCTTCAGTAAATGGTGCTGGGAAAACTGGACAGCTACATGTAAAAGAATGAAATCAGAATACTCTGTAATGCCATACACAAAAATAAACTCAAAATTGATAAAAGACCTAAATATAAGGCCAGACACTATAAAACTCTTAGAGGAAAACCTAGGCAGAACACTCTATGACATATATCACAGTAATATCCTTTTTAACCCACCTCCCAGATAAATGGAAATAAAAACAAATATAAACAAATGGGATCTAATGAAACTTAAAAGCTTTTGCATAACACAGGAAACTATAAGCAAGATGAAAAGACAACCCTTAGAATGGGAGAAAATATTTGCAAATGAGGCAACTGACAAAGGATTAATCTCCAAAATATGCAAGCAGTTCATGCAGCTCCATATCAAAAAGACAAACAACCCAATCCAAAAATGGGCAGAAGACCTAAATAGACATTTCTCCAAAGAAGATGTACAGATTGCCAACAAACATGTGAAAGAATGCTCAACATCACTAATCATTAGAGAAATGCAAATAAAAACTACAGTGAGGGGCTTCCCTGGTGGCGCAGTGGTTGAGAGTCCACCTGCCGATGCAGGGGATACAGGTTCGTGCCCCGGTCCAGGAGGATCCCACGTGCCACTGAACGGCTGGGCCCATGAGCCATGACCGCTGAGCCTGCGCATCCAGAGCCTGTGCTCCGCAGTGGGGGAAACCACAGCAGTGAGAGGTCTGTGTACCGCAAAAAAAAAAAAAAAAAAAAAAAAAAAACTACAGTGAGGTATCACCTCACACCGGTCAGAATGGCCATCATCAAAAAATCTACAAACAATAAATGCTGGAGAGGGTGTGGAGAAAAGGGAACCATCTTGCACTCTTGGTGGGAATATAAATTGATACAGCCACTATGGAGAACAGTATGGAGGTTTCTTTAAAAACTAAAAGTAGAACTACCATATGACCCAGCAATCCCACTACTGGGCATATACCCTGAGAAAACCATAATAAAAAATGAGCCATGTACCACAATTTTCATTGCAGCTCTATTTACAATACCCAGGACATGGAATCAACCTAAGTGTCCATCGACAGATGACTGGATAAAGAAGATGGCACATATATACAGTGGAATATTACTCAGCCATGAAAAGAAATGAAATTAAGTCTTTGGAGTGAGGTGGATGGACCTAGATACTGTCATACAGAGTGAAGTAAGTCAGAAAGAGAAAAATAAACACTACTAACACATATATATGGAATCTAAAATAAAAAAAATATATTGTTCTGAAGAACCTGGGGCAGGACAGGAATAAAGACACAGATGTAGAGAATGAACTTGAGGACATGGGGAGGGAGAGGGATAAGATGGGATGAAGTGAGAGAGTGGCATGGACATATGTACACTACTAAATGTAAAATAGATAGCTAGTGGGAAGCAGCAGAATAGCACAGGGAGGTCAGCTCAGCACTTTGTGTCCAGATAGAGGGGTGGGATAGGGAGGGTTAGAAGGAGATGCAAGAGGGAGGAGATATAAGGATATATGTATACGTATAGCTGATTCACTTTGTTATACAGCAGAAACTAACACACCATTGTAAAGCAATTATCTCCAAATAAGATGTAAAAAAACATAAAGATATAACACATCAACCTGTAAAAAATGCATTCCACATCAATCTGTCTTTCTCCTCTTCCTAGTCCTGTCCTGGTTCTAAGATTCAAATCTCTAGCCCACAAAAAATGGACAATTTTTCTAGGTGATTGTTCACCATTTTGTGCTGGGAAGAGAGATGTCTGCTTCTTCTTCTCCTTTGCTTTTTGGCAGGAACAGCAACTGGAACTAGCTTGTTAGTACACATTTGATTCCCTGGCAATTCCTTGGCATTGCCTCTGAGGTTCTTTGTTTTAATTGCATCGTAGACAAACTTACGTTCTTATTGACTTAAAATAACAAAACATTTATTTTCTCATGAATGTGCAGGGTCAATGGGGCAGCCCAGCACAACAGTATGATGAGTTCAAGTTTGCTCCAAGGGTAGCAGGCTCAGCAGCTAATTGGGTTCTGCTCTTCTAATGGTGTTTAGTAGAAATCCGGGAGGAGAATAGGAAACACATAACAGCCCACTATCACTACTTTCATATCTCACTCACTAAGGCAATCATATGGCCAAATCCAATTTAAATGGGATGGTGAAGTATACTCTACCCCCAGTGAAGTATGGCAAATGAGAGGTGAAAAATTAGACAGATACTACTATAAAAGGGTTATATTTAATCAATCTCTTCTCTGTCCAGCCCACTTTCAAATTCAAATCCTATTTGGGAGTAAAAACAAGAGTCAAACAGATGGTAGATTGAAATATCATCTTTTCTTACAGATCAGACTTATTGGAGAAATCATGACTCTCTAGCAAAATTGGACTTCCAAACACTCAATTTCATGCATAGTATGAAACTACCAAAAAATTCAGAGCCAGCAATTGTAATCTTTTTGTAATGCGGAAGAAGATACTAGACAGTCATTGCTAAAACAGAAGGAACCCAGAATAGGGTGATTCATGCTCACAGACAATTTCTAATTTCCAAGCTCACTACCAGACTCTGTTTGGGTACACTTTCTCCTTGGGAAAGAGGAAAAGAGGCAAGAAGAGCCTATATTTATTTGTCCCATGCTTTTCTCCCCTGGAGAGTGTAGAAATGTTCTCCACTTTAGAATTAAGAGTGGGAGATGCATATCCTGCTCTAATGATTCTCTCTTCTGATTCCTACAGTGGTTCCCTTCTTGATTCTTTAGATGCAAGCCTTTTCAACTTGCCTCGGAGATCTTCCACTAACTTTGTGTCTTCCTTGTATCTCTCTCAATTCACCAGCATAAATTAGGTGGAGAAGATTCTCCACCCCAAGTGGCCAGATGGGGAGGAAAGGAAGAATTGTACACAAATCATACAGTTTTTCAGGTAGGAAACATCTATTAAGCTGTTGAACAGAACTGTCCCAAAATGGGTGTGAGCCATAGTGAAATAGATTCACTCATTATCCAATAACCTTTATACAACAGGATAAGTTCATATATTTGCCTCCCTTTGATGCTGTGGGGTTTATTCCAGGGTTGGAGTATAAAAAGCTGTTCTTATTTATTTTCACTCTTAACTCTCACATCTACCCAATGCTGTTCTACCTCCTCTGGGAAGGAGGGAATACACAGTTGTGTTTGTTCATACCACCATGCAGATCTGGATAGCTTATCCTCACATTGGTGTGTTTTCAATTTAGGATTTCATATCTGGCAGTTTGTTTTTAGGGCAATAGCCATAGTTTGTTGCTGACATAGTGAAAGAGTAGAAATACAATACAGGGAAGTAGGTAAGAATTTTTTATCAATGTAGCTCTTATGATCCTGCCACAGAGAAACCATACATACATATTCATACCTTTTTTTTGTTCATTTAGCAAATGTTCCTTGAATATCCTTCTATATTTCCAGCAGTCTGATAAAGATTGAATATTCTACAGTGACCTAGATAGGGATGTACCTCACCTTCATCTACTTATAATTTATTGGGCTATTGATTTTACTGTTTTTCTCTTCCTTTCAATTAGATATATTCAACCAATGATTGGGGAAATACTTTAACTGAGAGTAGCAGGATTTTCCTGACTTCCGGATATTTCAAACTAAGAACAAATTCCTATTAAGATAACACAGAATCCTTATCTTTGGTATATTCCAGTGACTGCTGTGATTGAAACATCAACAACAAAAAATAATATAATATAAAAATAACAACAACAAAACAAGCCTCATTGTTTACTCTATTTGAACCAGTGAATATGTAATACATGAGCAATGAATTTGTGTGGGGTGTTATTATGTCAACGTGTTGTTTCTAATAAATTTACCAAATAATTCTATGTAATTTTGAATTGTTGTTTTATCCTTAAGTTTTATGATGCTTTAGCTTTATTTTGTCTTCCACAGCTATATCACATCTTAGATGATTTTCATATCCAGAATTTTTTTTTTGCTTATTTACTAGATTTTACTTTTTTACCAAAGAGAGATAATTTGGTTACCTTACATTCTCAGGATACATTCTCACTAATTTTGAGGATACATTCTCACTAATTTTGGTATGTAAATAATGCCATTTGAAATCTAATTTTGAAAGCATTTTCACTAATTTTCCTCTTTAGTTGAAAATCCCATTGTTTAAGAGAACCCTTAATTAGGATTTCCAACAAAAATGTGTCACTATGCTACATGTTTACATTTTGAATAATTTTCAACATCCATTATCCACTCAGGCTTTTCTTTATCCAATTCCTTCCTCCCCACCAAGTAGTAGACATCAAACCTTCACTTGATAACCTCCAAGTTTGGCAGTTGGACTTTTTTCCTGTTTCCTAAGCAGCTGGCTGGGACCAGATATAGGATTAAGCCCACCCAGTTTCTGAAGCATCTATCAGCAAGACTAGCAACCCAAGCAGTACATTGCTTGTCAAACCTCTTTGGAATTAATCATATAAATTAAAAATTAAAAAATGTTTTATTTCTTTGCATTCCTTAAGGTATGCTCAGAAGACGATTTTATGACATATTTTTGGCAATAGGAACGTTTGCAATTATAGAGTTCCAATTATATTCTAGGACTGAATCTTCTCTTCAAAACTGCCATGAATATTACTTTTCCTGTTTATAGATGGTAAATATAAGGTTCAAAGAGACTTAAAAGTTTTCTGGGGCTGTAGAGGTAGCAATGAACAGATTTTTGATTCAAACTTTATGTATCTGATCCAAAATCAGGTTTCCTGCAGCATACCAACTTCTTCCTTTCTGAACCAATAGCACTTTACATATTGAAGTCCTTACATCAACTGAAGGTAGCAAAGTCAGTAGCTTCTAATAAAAACAGGAAAACATTTCACATTTTGCTGCAGATGGTGAAGCTAGTACCAATGCTGCTAAAACTGTGCTAGCAACCTCTCTTCCACCCTCTCATAAAACATACATTAGAAGTTTTTATCCACAACATGTTATTCTCCTGCAAAAACTTTTTGCATTTGTTACTAAAAACTTCCATGACCAAAGTTAATTGTCCATACTTTCACCATGTGTCCCAGATTTTCCAGAAGATATTTCTGAATATCATTGCAAAAGTAAGTAAGTGGGAGTTCTGACTGCAGAAATTACAGAGTAACTTGTGTCACTACTCCTTAGGCAGATAATTTAAAAACTTTAGACAAATACAACAGAAAGATATTCGAAGGCCATGGAAACTAAACAAAAGTGGGCAAAGAATGAATGGTGTTTGGCCCTTGAAAAAGAGAGTGCAATGGTGAGATCCTCATTTATACATCCTTCCCGGCTGAGGACACCCCAAAGTCCACACAGCATCAGCCACTGTTATTTTTTTATTATTTATTTATGTATTTATTTTTTTTGGTATGTGGTCCTCTCACTGTTGTGGCCTCTCCCGCTGTGGAGCACAGGCTCCGGACGCATAGGCCCAGCGGCCATGGCTCAGGGGCCCAGCCACTCCGCGGCATGTGGGATCCTCCCGGACTGGGGCACGAACCCATGTCCCCTGCATCGGCAGGTGGACTCTCAACCACTGCGCCACCAGGGAAGCCCGCCACTGTTATTTTTGATTGAGGTATCAGGGGACAGATTTGGGGCTAGAATGACTTCAAATTGAGGAAAGAAATCCTAAAAAGGAGGTTAGCCTCAGAAGAGGGGAGCCTGAAAATCTATGTATAACCTCTTCTCAACTACTTGACTGACCCTAGACTATATGTAGAAGGGAATCCAGGAATAATTGAACTAATTAGCAATAACCAAAAGTGACAAAGCAGTACAAATGTTTTTGTTGTTGTTGCCCACTGAAGAGAGATAAAGTTTCAAGTTTGAGTCCTGCCAAGTTAGAGGATCTTGGTAAAATGTCACCCTTTTCATTAAAGTTCCACAAGGTAGGAGAATATTATGTGCCAAAATTAAGAGATTTGGGATAAATTGAAACAGATATACCCTAACAAAATATAAAAACAACCCTCCAGAAAAAAGGTGACTAGTCTTTTACTGACCAGTCAGTAACTTAAATGACAAACTACAATAAAAATTAACACTTTTCAGAGGTAAATAACAGAATCCAGAGTCTCCACAAAACATTGTTTGGTGATATCTTTTATACAATAAAAAGAAATCTGGATATACAAAGAATGAGAAGAGTGACACTTAGTCCAGACAGAAATCAGTCAATATAAAAGAACCCTGAAAAGACGCAGGTGTTAGGATTAGATGATAGGCAATTTAAAGAAACTGTTATATAAGTATATCAAGACATAAAGGAAATAATGGTCATAATTATTTAACCAAGAAGGAATCTCAAGGGAGATTCAAACTTCAAGGAACTGAAAAGGGCAATACACATGATGAAAACATAAACACATTGGGTAATCAATTGAAAGAGCATCCAAAGTCTAAAGCTGGACCGATCTGGGCAAGAGAATAAAGTAGATAAGCTTATCATCTAAAGTATGATATACATTTCCATAAGTCCACAGTGATATACAAATTCATGATTAAATACATTAATACATGGGAGAAAAGTGACAAATCTCCCATGCAGAAGAATTCTAAATAATTTATGTAGGTATTCAACCTTAAAGAAGGAGAAACTAAATCTAAAATCTAAAACTGCTTTAAAAAGTAAAATCTCATATATATATATATATATATATATATATATATATATATATATATGAGCTTTACAACAGATTGGAGAGGGTAGAGTAAAGGGTTGATGACTTTAATGATCAACAAAAATTACTCAATTTTAAAAACAAACAAAAAAATTTTAAATACAGCCTCAGGAACTTGTCAAACAATATCAAAATATCTGACATACAAGTTCTCAGAAAGAAAGAAGAAAATATTTGAAAATTTAATGGCCAAAAACACCCCAAGTTTGGAGAAAAATACCAACCTACAGACACAAGTAGCTTAGCAAACTCCAAGCAGGAAAAAACAATGAAAACTGTACCTAGATGCATCACAGTCAAACTAATAGAAACCAAAGAATATATATGTATATACATATTGAATAGCCAGAGGGAAAAGGATACAGTATTTACAAAGAAACAAAGATATAAATAATGGCTGACTTCACATAGAAAGAATGAAGGTAAGGAGACAAAATTTAAATTATCTTTAATGAAAATAGAAACACAATTTTCAATTCAAATGTCTATGTCCAGTCAAAATAACTTACAATAGCCAAATAAATATATTTTTAGGTAACTAAAACTGAGAAGGTTTTCAATTTCTCAAGTCTAGTACTATAAGAAACACTAAAAGGAACTCTTTAGACTAAAGTAAAATGACACCAGATGGAAACACTATAGGAACTATACGAAGGAATAAAGACCATCAGAAATGAGAGTTGTAGGTAAAATGAAAGGACTATATTTTTTCTTTTAATTTCTTTAAGATAAAATTGATGGTTGAATGTTAGATTATAACATTGAATTGTGAGAGTATAAGTAGATTTAAAATATATGATCATTAATACGTAGAATGGAGATGTATATAAAATATTATTTCAAGGTTCTCACATTTCACATTAAGTGGTGAAGTACTAAGTAGCTTGTGGTAAGTGAAAGATACTTGTTTTCATACTTATGGAGAAAGACTAAATACTTGGAGTATTTTTTGACAACCATGAAATTAAATTTGATGTCAATTACAATTTTAGCCAGAATAGTCCAAAATTTTTGGAAATTAAACAATACACTTCTAAATAATGAACCCAATAAAAAAGAAGTCACAAGAAAAGTATACAATGTTTTGAAGTTAATTATAAATACAACTGAATTTATCAAAATTTGTGGAATGCAGATAAAATTGTACTTAGAGGAAATTTATAACTTTAAATCTTTTAAGAAAAGAAGGAAGGTTTTAAATGACTGATATGATTTTCCATCTTATACAGCTAGAAAAAGATGAGCAATTTATACACAAATTAAGTAAAACAAAAATAATAAAGATAGCAGATACTAATAATAGATTTATTTTCTAACAGTATAAAATAGACAAATAATTGTGTAAGTTAAAAAAAGGCAAAGTTTTGTTTTCTGCTTTGTTTTTTTAAAGATCAGTTAATTGATAATCTATTAGCAAGACATGCCAAGGAAAAACTATGTCAGAAAATAGAAAATTACTAATATCAGGAATGATATAAGGTATATCATTACAAATCCTAATGACAATACATGTATAATAGCAGAATATTTATGAACAACTTTATTGCAACAAAACTGAAGACTTTGATGATATGGACAAATTATTTGAGAAATAAAACACACTGAAACTGATAGAAGAAAAAATAGAAAGTCTGAATAGTTCTATATCTATTAACTCAATTGAATTTGTTATCAAAAGTCTTCCTCCAAAAAAAGTGCAAGGCAAAGTACATAAAATATTTAAATAGTAAGTAATACTAATATTAAGCAAACTCTAAAACATTGTCTGGTAGTTCTTATCAAAAAAAAAAAAAAAGGAAGAAGAGGAGGAGAAGCAGGAGATGGAGGAAAAGAAAATTCAACTTACATTTCCACCACACTAAATTCTTGTTCCATTCCTATTATTTCATTCAAGAGTAAACTCATTTCTTACCTAGGCTCTTGCTATTTGTGTCCCACCCTGATAGCTCTAATGAAACTCACTTCTTGGGATTGTACAAAATTTACCTTCTTTCTCATGTACTTATATTGGTATAAGGTTTTACTTCTTCCAAGAATTCCACTCCATCTAGATGGCTTAGATTATACCTAAGTTATTTTAGCTACAAATTTCTATGTTTATAGTGTTGCCATGGAATTTTGGTTAAAAAGGATACTTGGATAAAGTTTGGAGGTAGTTGGCTTAGAAAAGCTTTGTAACCTATATTAAGAAAATGATTGAGTAATATGCTCTCCTATGCTTGAGTGAAGATTTGGACCTTGTATCTTTACCATATTGTCACCTCGTGGTACCACAACATGAAAGCATCTACTTTTAAATATAGAATTTTAAATAATAGTACTATAATAAACATATCAAAATTAAATAGTTGCTTTAAACATCACTTAAATGGATGGATCTTTACAAGATTATAAGAGCAATGTTAAAAAGTGGTATCATCTGAAAATTGAAATAATTTTTCAGATTTTTTTTACAATGTCATTAATAGGAGCCAATATGAATCAACCATTACGAAGCTCATTCTGAAAAATTATTTTTAATGCCATTATAGAAGCAGCATCTTCCTCGCACTAAGGAATATAGCTATAAGCACATGACCTGTAACTTCTAGGCTTGGTTCCAGTATTCAGAAAAAGCTTTCTATCTACCAAACCTGAATTTTCAAGCCTGATTGTTTTTCAGCTGTTTGTTTGTTGAAGGCATTCATTACTTGCCCCCTGCTATCATGGAATATTTAGGACTCATGACTCAGATTTGCATGTGGAAGGCTTAGGGGGACATGGGTTTGAAGAGAGAACAAAATGAAATAATTTGATGTTTATGACACATTATATTTTAACAATTATATTTTCTTGAAGCCACACAAAGATTCAATATTATCCCCTTTAGTCCACCTAATTATTTATATATATAATTTGTAATAAAATATCACCATTAAAAGCACTCTTCAAACATTTATTTTGCAAAAGCCAGTTTTATGTACTTCCTTTGAACTTATAATAACTACCTTACCTTCAATTAAATCAATACCCTCAAAATTAATGAAAACATGTTACCAAGATTTCAGTAATTACAAAAAAGAGTGTGCATCTAATCACATTATAAATTTTATTTTGACACATTTTCTGTATTTTAATATGTGACAATAAATAAATTCCTGTTATTTTTAATGGAACTATAGTAAAACATAGCCAAATTATTGGAGAATGATGAAAATCAATAAACTGTAGGAGGTCTTCATAGCTGTTTATCCTGATTTAGCCAATGTTATGGACTATATCCTGAAATATTTCTTGACAGATTATAATAGAGCTACAATTTGAATTTTCCAGTGACAGGTGTCTCATTACATCACAGGAAGTCTTTATACTCTATTCTTTTAAAAGCTATAATTTTAGAAGGATCATCTTATGTAGAACAAATTCCTACCTTAATTTTTACTGATGGTTGCAGTACCAGTATCAGCAGTTATGCAGTCATTTAGCATACGCTTCACCATTCTTCTGTTATAAATAACAACCGTTCCAATATTAAAGACCATCACATCCTTCCATAACTACTGTCTCCACCAGCACAAAATTTTACAAAATTTTTGCAGCTTCCAACACACAGAACACAACTTTTTTTCCCCTTCAAGATATATATTGTTAGTCCTTTTATCTAATTTTTATATGGAGTTTCCCTTTCCCTGATAGTATGCAGCTGTGTTTATCCCATAAAGGAACTTTCCTGTGTCAGTGGTGTAGAGAACCTACCATCAATTAAGGGAATGACAATAAAGCAACTCCATTCCTACACCATTCTTTATTTTATTTTATTATTTTATTTTTATTTTTTGCGGTACGCGGGCCTCTAACTGCTGTGGCCTCTCCGTTGCGGAGCACAGGCTCTGGACACACAGGCTCAGCGGCCATGGCTCACGCGCCCAGCCGCTCCGCGGCATGTGGGATCCTCCCGGACCAGGGCAAGAACCCATGTCCCCTGTATCGGCAGGCGGACTCTCAACCACTGCGCCACCAGGGAATCCCCTCCTACTCCATTCTTAAAAGAAATGTAGAGTTTCCTGATATAAAGCAAGGAGAGGAAAATTAAAGTGATCAAATTGCATTTATTTTCTACTAAACTAAATAAAGCAAATTAGAAACACAAAGACTTAACTGAACTATTCTGAATTTTCTGTTTTTCTTATGCACACAAATACACAAAGTAGGTACATGGACTCGAAATTTAGACAATTCTTCTCTATTATAGAAAATGCTTCAAATATTCTAAGATGAGGTTTCCTGTAAGATAAAATAGGTATAACTCAAGTAAGAAAATATATATTAATGAAGTAGAAGTGTGTACAAGTCACTATAATCAAATTGACCTTTATGATAACTGGGTAGAGATCAATTAGATAAGTACAAATACATCAATAGAAAAATTGGCAAAAGATATGCATAACTAAATGAAAAACTAGCTAAAAAGCCAAAGTATTGTAACTTAATGAAGAAGTGCAATTTGAAAAATAATAAACAGTCACTTTTGTATATCCTTTTGAAAAAATTGATGTGATTTATTTTTTTACTGGTGATCTACTGTGGTATGATCTGTGATGGTAACTTCTTTCTGAAAAGCAGTTTGAAAGAATATCTTAAAAGTCTTAGAAATGTTCACACACATAGGAATGGTGATTTGCCTCTCCAGGAATTTATTTATAGGATAATTAAATGTATCCATAAATATTTCTGTATAAGTGTATTTATTATGTTATTTATAATAGCAGAAAATATCATGTACATCCTAGGTGTTCAAAATAAGGGGTAATAAAAATGTTCAATATTTTGATTTCATACAGTAGATAATAAATATCCATTATACTCCTATTTGCTGAGCAATATGTCCTCACATTTGGTATTCTTATAATTCATTTTTTAAAGAAAAGACCACAAGACCCAAAAAGGATTATAGAATATTGTATGAAGTTTTAAACATTTATATTGCATAAACTGGGAGAAATTACATCACAATATTAATTTTAATATCTGTATTGATTTGACTAAGAGAGGACAGACATTTCCAGGGAAATTAGAAGGATAAAGGGCAAACTGGAATAGGTAATATGTTATTGGTT
Organism: Lagenorhynchus albirostris; assembly: GCF_949774975.1. NCBI lineage: Eukaryota > Metazoa > Chordata > Mammalia > Artiodactyla > Delphinidae > Lagenorhynchus > Lagenorhynchus albirostris. The sequence continues at coordinate 128,725,121 of NC_083099.1, forward strand.
GAAATGTTTCTCCCATAGTAACTCCCAGTACCTCAAATATGACTGCATTTAAGATAGTATTTAAAGAGCTAATTAAATTAATCTAATTAGTGTGGTCCCCAATCCACTATGATTAATGTCTCTATAAAGAAGATGGGGGCTTCCCTGGTGACACAGTGGTCGAGAGTCTGCCTGCCGATGCAGGGGACATGGGTTTGTGCCCCGGTCCGGGAAGGTCCCACAGGCCACGGAGCGGCTGGGCGCGTGAGCCATGGCCGCTGAGCCTGCGCGTCCGGAGCCTGGGCTCCGCAACGGGAGAGGACACAACAGTGAGAGGCCCGTGTACCGCAAAAAAAAAAAAAAAAAAGAAGATGTAGACACATAGGTACAAAGGAAAGATGTGAAGACAGATAAGATGGTGTCTGCAAGTCAATAAGAGTCTTCAGAAAGAATTAACTATTTTCACACCTTGATCTCATACTTTCAGTATCTAGAACAGTGAGAAAATAAACCTCTGTGGTTTGTCACTTAGTCCATGATATTGTGCTATGGCAGCCCTCTCAGACTAATACAGGACATAAAAAGATACACTAAATAAGAAAAGAACAATGGGAATTTCCTGAATATGCAAATCACAGGGTCTATATGAAAACTGAACAATGACTGAAATCCTGGGAGGGCTTAACCATTATCAAGTCAATGCATTTTATTTTTGCTGTCTCAGTCTTGTGATTGATACTTTCCCTTTGGCCTTGTTGTTCTTTTGCAATACCTTGCCATCTCAAAAAGTTTAAGGTTTCAGTATGCAACAGCTGATCCTGGACACCATAATTTTTTTTTTTCATTTTGGTTTGTTTTTCGTTAACTTTCATGATTATAAAACAGAAAAACTAGACACTTGAAAGCTATAAACTGGGTTTATGATTTTTGAGTTTGAGACTTGAATTTACATTCAGAGCAGGGAATTTTATTGTTTGCAGATAATCACTTTAATGGGCTTTTAATGATGCAATGTTTAAGAGAAGTTCCCATTCTGGGATGTTGATTCTCCAGACATCCTGGCTCCAAGAAACTAAACTGTGCTACCAAGTAATATAAAAAGACTCTTCATTCATTATGTCTGAAGATTAAGATCCCACTTTAAAATGTTTCTTTATAGATATGAATTTAGACTGTACTTATCTTAATTATATTTATTGTTTCTTGGCAAGTGTATTGTGTGTGCAGTCTTGTTCTAGCGTTTCTTCAAGATATTGAAAGCAAGGGTGTTGTGATATATATGGATCCCACACTAGCTGAAGCATAAAGACAACTGGACTGGGATTGCTGACGTCTACTGTAGAATCTCCAATTAAAGATGCATTTATAGAGTTATTTTTATATGGAATAACTCAGATATAGACAAATGTAGTGATATGTAGAATTCATGTGTTCTGATTGATTATATTCATAAAGTCCTAAGACAAGGCCAACTTCTGTAAGTAGAGAGTGCTGTTTTCCATGAAAAGAGTTGGAATTTTCTCAAGCCCAGTCAGCTTAGAAAACAGCCAGACACGGGGCAGGAAATGAGCACTAGAGAAGTGTTCTTTAGACTTGGTAAGAAAGAAAGGCAGCAATAAAATTATTTTCTTTAGTCCAAGGGGAAGTTTAAGTGCTCAGCTCCAGGTAAGAGTGACTCAAGAGTATACTCATTGGGGAACATGAAGATCACTCCTGTAACTTGAAGGTGAGTCAAGTATAGTCAGAGAAGGGCTTGAGTAGAACAAGGGTAGCCATAGTTTTTTTTTTTTTCTTTTTCCAAATTATCTGTGTGGTAGTTCCCTTTCCTTAAACTCATATTTACTCATTGTTCTCCAAATGCTGGAAAGGTAACTATGCCTCCAAACAGTACACTAAGTACCTAATTACCTAGTCTCATTCATGAATGGATCTTTCTAATGAATTAAACAGAGCCCACTGACCAGAGGAGACAATGTGCCTAATAGAATAAATAGAATTAAATCAAGATTCTAGTCCAGTTTTCAAATCTAAATAAATCTCTGGCCTTGACCAAGAATATTAGAGTATCTGTGCTTCTGTTCTTAAATAAGGAACTTGTAATCATTATGTTCAACTATCAGCATTAGTATTTTCTGGTTTATTGCATGTTACTGACATCTAAGAATTATTATTTTGGATCACTTATATTGTACTGAGTTCGATATGTGACGAGAGGGTCATGTATATTTAATGAAACCTGAAATTGAATTGGAACTGTTGTCACAAGAGGTCCTTCTTAATTTTTTTTTTCCCTTAAAAGAAAAATATAGCAGTAGTATACCATTCTTCCTCTTTTTCCCACTCTACTTTACTCTCTCCCACACAGGGACTGAAATCCCATTACTTTCTAAGCAAATCTTGATAATTTTCTCTGGAAAATGAATTGAGTTGATACAAAAGAAGATTTTTTAAAACTCTGAAAAAAAACCTCTAGAAAATAAATTTTTTATCTCTCCCTTGACATCACTGTTTTTGATTCATCATCATCTTTAAAGCTTTATCCATGATTTACACATCACAGACACAGTGGTCCACAAACACTTTCAGCTCCTAGCACCTTTTAAATACACTCAGAAGGTTGTTCCATAAAGTATGGAGACTATATTTCTGAACGTTTTAACATACATATTGTAGTTTGATTTAAACTTATGTATTAGTAAGAGTTCCATTTGGAAAATATAAGCCACGTTAGATATTTTAAGGAAAACAGGGCATAATGTAGGTATTTGATGTAATGTAGGTGTATAGTAACTGAAAGTGTCGAAGAAACAAATTCTAAAATGAATCTGAAAGGAGAGTTATTTTCTTGTGGTCACCATTGAAGTCAAACTAGTTTGAACATCAGGAAGCTAAAAAAATAGATTTTCAAAGCTTCATTCTAAAAGTAAGGGAACCACAACAATAGCCTCTTTTTCTTGACACCCAGGGTTTCTGAAGAATGAATCCTGTTATCTCCTGAACCGTTCCGAGCAGCAGCAATGTTAAGAAATTGCAGAAAGATTGTCTATGACTCATATCTGCCTTCTGATGGTGCTTGTGTGCCTTTGTTTGAATGACCCTAACTCACTTTCAGTACCCAAGCTTCAAAGAAGTCTTGGAAAGGTGATTTAATCTTTCCGGCCTCTTCAAGTAGAAGGAAGATGAAATGGGAATTGAGAACCAATCCAAACATCAATGACAATTTTTTTAAGTCAAAATACTCATAATTGGCACTATTTAAATTAAACACTTTAGGAAAGAAGACAAAAGCAACTTTTTTCAAATCAAAATATTTGATTTGATGAAAATATTAGTAACAAGAAACATTCAAGGAACATGAAGTTCACTCAATTGAAATAGTTTGGGATATCTCCTGGCTTTTCTGTTAATTTTGGAAAGTCTACATTTTTTTCATTGAAAAATCACTCTAGGAGACAAATCTAGATTTCCTATCTTAGCCACATGTCACATTGATTCAAAATCTGTAAGACTATTGAGGAGCTTCATTTTTGAATTTTAAAAAAAATCCTATGAAATTTTCGTGTTTTTCACTTAAAGTTTATACAAATGTCTCATGTTTTCAATCTTTTTTTCAACTGAAAATATTAAAATTATTTTCTTAAGGGCTAAAGTGAACCATTTCTGGTTTGTTAATAACTTATTTGCTTTGTCAATGTTAGCCTTTTTTAGTGTTTTAAATTAGTTTTTCACAAACCTATAAGATAACTAATCATGGCTTCACTGCCAAATATTCCATCAGACCCCTGATATGTCACATTTTAAGAGCCACAATACCCTAGGCATTATAGCACTCAGAGATCCTCTGTAATATCATATATATATATACATATTAAAACACACCCACATCTCAAAATGAATATCAGTGTATGCTTGAAAATATTGACAGAATTGTATACAATTTTTTTCTTTTGAAATTGTTATTTGAACTATGAGTGAGTTCTGTTTAATTTATGTTTGGTTTTTATTTCTTGAAAATTAACATACAATCTTGAAAGTCCATGCCAAATCAAGCATATTCTAACCTTCACATACTTTTCAAATATTATAAACTTCTTTTGAGTATTACCTTCTTAATTATCAAGTTTACATGCTACATGTGTAGATATTTCATTAACATTTTAAAATCTCTATTTTATGATGATAATTGTATAGATTGAGGATGGTTTGGTTTGGTTTGGTTTTTTACCATTTCAAGTATTCCTATGTGCCCCTGAAAAGCTCTTTCACCCTGTACACTGAGGCTATTGCGCCTAAAACCAAAATAGCCTAATCTTAAAAAAAGACTGGGCATGCCTGTGCTCCTGAGTATATACTTTGTGCCCAGAACGCACAGTTGCTGGCTTTTATGTCTTCCTCTGTATTTTGCCTCTCTTTTTTCCACCCAGGGAATAAATATCTTGTTTACACTTGTATTGTGGTCTGTTGTTTACATATATTAATCATATTTGTATAAGTATCCCCCCCAAGGAATAGCTTATTACATGCTGTATTTATTTGCTAGGACTGCCAAAACAGGGTACCACAAACTGTGTGACTGAGACAATAGAAATATATTGTCTCACAGTTCTAGGGGCTAGAAGTCCAAATCAAGATATCCATTGAGTCGTTCGTTTCTGAGGGCTGTGAGGGAGAATCTGTTCCATGTCTCTCTCCTAGCTTCTGGAGATTTGCTGACAACCTCCAGCATTCCTTGGTTTATACTATATCACTCTGATCTCTGCCTTCATACTCACATGATGTTTTCCCTGTGTGTCCAAATTTCTGGACAGCTTGGATTCTGTCTTCAAATTTTCCCTTTTTACAGAATGCTAGTTATATTGGATTAGGGGCCCACCTTACTCCAATATGACTCCATCTTTACTCAATTAATTATATCAGCTAAGACTACTTCCAAGTCACCTAGTGAGGTACTAGGGATTAGGACATCTACATATGGCTTGGTGGGAGTAGGGGAGATACAATTCAAACCACAACACATACAATTGATGTTGAATAAAGTTGCTTTTGTTTATTTTTTGTTTGTGTTTTAATGAATGGTCTGTGTACAAAGAATGTTTACTTAATCACAATTTGGTAACTCAGAGGAAAATAAAGCTCATTCAATGTCAGTGTTAGCACTGGGTAACCCACCACAACAAGCAAACTCTGTTTTGTTTCCTATGTTAAAACTTTCTTTCCCAAGCCCATGTGTTGTTATATCTGGTTAGTTTGGGAAAGAGTAGGAATACAATATCTTATCTCCTTTTATGCCAAAGCATATTTGTTTTCTTAAACTATTCTATATTTTTCATGCTCTTTGGCATTAAAAAAAAAGAAAACAATTGTTTGGTTTTATTTATTTTTTCTTTCTTTGTTTTTCTTTGAAGATTTTCCAACCACTAAGAATGTTGTACGTTAACAAGGGCAAACCCAAATTACAGGAAGCTAGTGTTTTGGAAGTTGGAAACAGAAATAGTTTTGCTAAAATATCTTTCCACTGCCATGTTTTAACTTGTTTTAATAGGACTGAATATATCCTTTTATTAGTTGTAGAGAAGCTTATAAATATTTACCTGTCAGTTAGGTGCATCTATTACTGGGAACACAGAGGGGAGATTCTTTCACTTTGGGACACTGCTCATTTGCTGAGCGTGGATTAGTGAAAAACCAGTTTTGGCTCAGGTTAGTGGAAAGTCACTCAGTGGGGAGAGGAGAGGACAGAGTTCCTATTCCCTTATCTGTATAATGAGTATTTAGTTTCCATGATCATTGCAAATTCATATCAACAGCAAGAGTGTTATAACAGAGTTCTACTTTTTATTCAAACCTCTGGCAAACGGCCCTTTCATTTTGCTTTCTTAAATGGGACAATTGAAGATTGACGATTTTGTTTTGAGCGGACCTGTGTTCAAATGGAAGCTTGGTAACTCGAGCAGTTGTGTTGTTTAAATCCTTTGCATCTTCAATTTCCTCAAGCATCAGTGGGAGATGATAGGACTTCTCTCACAGTTTTATAACAGTGAGGATTGAAACTAAGCAAGGTCACATATGGAAAATACATATAGTGCTTAATACTCATTTGAGAAAAATGTCTTCTTGAGATATTTGATCATTTCTTTCTCATTGAGATTTACTAATTTCACCACACTATATTTTATTATAGTTTCTTCATTCCAATCTAAGTTCCTTTCCAGTGTGGAAAGTTTTTTTTCTTCTTGTGCTATTATGCTATTGATTATCATTTGTGTTTTGTGTATTCTGTTTTATTTATTTGCAGATTACCTCTTTGTGGTCTATTTTTCTATGTACCAAATGCTGTTTTGTTTCCAATTAATTCCTTCTGTTCACTGGAAGAGTTTCTCTGGTCTTTCTTCTCTTAAATTTTTGCTTGCCACAGCATTGTTTTTGCTGTTTACTACTTCTTATGGTGATTTTATTGGGCATGGTTGGTTGACTTCCTGCCATCCATTCTACTAATCTCCCACTATGTAGGAATCCTGAGATTTGTGTGTTTGATTGATTGACTCTTCTCTCAGCTCCAGGGATGTAACTTGAGTGGCACAAGACAACCCATAAAATGTTATCGTCTTGGCATAAATGATTCAGGGTTGGACACTCTATCTCCCTTTCTCCAATCAGACTGAAGCCAAGTTGTGGAAATGAAACTCTGCCTTCTTCTGGACAGTGTTAAGTGTTTATAATTGTAAATTATGCAACAGCTTCAGCTATTTTACTACCTTGAGAGAAGTGAAGCTGAGACCAAATTCAACCTGGTAAGAAGAGAAATACTGAGAAAGAAACTGGGGAAGCACACAAGAGCTCTGATCAATCCCTTCCTGAAGTCTGACCTAACTGAACTTTGATGTTGAGTGAGATAATATATTTTCTTAAGGGCTAAGTTACTTTGAACTGGATTTTTCTTTACTTAGAACTGAATATTTTAATCTATTTTTAAAATATTATTCTCCACTGACTTTTTAATGTGTCTGTTTCATTGTGTTCCACTGATTTGTAATCAGTCTATTTACTTTTAACAGTTTTAGTGCACCCTTTCATTTAAATAGGAATAGATGATAGCCATTATCTAAAGTTATACTACATTTCTATCAAAATATTTGGGATAAAACTCTATCTTTCCTCTTTCCTCTTACTGATTTATAACATTATTATTTGTAATATTTTAATAATTCTAATTTTTTCCTTTCATCCATATTTCTAAAATGAAACCTTACAGATTCTAGTTACTGTTGCTAATTTTTTTCTTATTGTTTCTGACAGTCTTCAGCTATCTTAAGGGCTTTCAAACAAGAAGCTTCTTGAAATGTATATTCATTTCTTCATTTCTAAGGAAGGATCCACCATCTTAATCTTAAGTAACCTGTGCCTATGACAGGCTTTTGTATCTTTATTGATCCGGGTTTCATTGCTTAGTTCTCATGTCTTAAAATTTGCCAGGGCCCCATCCCAGTAAGGAACTGTGATTTGAATCCTCACCACTGCATTCAATATAGTAACTCACTTACCCTGAAACCCTACCACCACTTCATGCTACTCTGTGTCCTTTCCACAGCACATAACAGTTTCTAATGTACTCTACACTTTACCACCATTATTTTTATTGTTATTGTCTATCTTTCCCTATTAAAATGTAAGTTTTTCACACTCAGGGTTTTCTTACTCTTTGGTTTCACTGAGGTATTCCAATACTGCCTAGAACACATGAGGCCCTGAATGACCCTAGGATGCAAACGCACATACTTACACACATACATACACACATACATACATACACCTGTAAGTTTTTTCATTTGTTTGTTTTGTGTTATGTTTTACAAAGAGAGGATTCTATTTTGCGCATATTTCTGTATGTTCGTTTTTGTTTACTTGTTACTATAAATGATGAACCTGCCTCCACTCTATATGCTGAGAGCTCGTTGTTGTTATTTAAGCTATACAGTATCACATAAGGAAGATACTTCGTAATTTACTCAATCTCTACTTCACTGATGAGAATCAAGGATATTTCTGTTCTTGCCAGTAAGCATTTATCATCATAAATTATTAAGTACTGGTATCTTTGTGTTAAAAAGGATAGCACTCTGGCACTTAGGATGCTGAGGGAAACATACTAGAAATTTTTTAAAAGGTAGATGATGAGCTGAAAACGGTATCTTATTTTCCTCTTAATTCTTTGACTACTTTTGAAATTTTAGGTTTTCATACGTTTGAGGATTTTTTTGTTGTTGTTGTTGTTTTTGTTTTTGTGGTACACGGGCCTCTCACTGTTGTGGCCTCTCCCGTTGCGGAGCCCAGGCTCCGGACGCGAAGGCTCAGCGGCCATGGCTCACGGGCCCAGCTGCTCCGCGGCATGTGGGATCTTCCCAGACCAGGGCACGAACCCGTGTTCCCTGCATTGACAGGGGAACTCTCAACCACTGTGCCACCAGGGAAGCCCACATTTGAGGTTTTTGCCTTTCATTGATTGCGATAAAAATCATTTGCTTAATTTGCTATTCATGGTTTGTGTCTCTTAAACATTTATAAAAATTCTTCATGGGTGATATTAATCCTTTGTCTTTCACGTGTTGCAAATTTTTCCTCAGGCTATCATTGTCTTTTGACATCATATTAATTAACTAATTTGTGCATGCTATAATTTTTGTCCAATTTGTAACTTTAAAAATATTGCAATTCGTCAGGGAGGACCTCCAAGGTGGCAGAGGAGTAAGACGTGGAGGTCACCTTCCTCCTCACAAATACATCAAGAATACATCTAATGTGTAACAACTCCTACAGAACACCTACTGAACACTGGCAGACAACCTTAGACTTCCCAAAAGGCAAGAAATTCCCCACATACCTGGGTAGGGCAAACGAAAAAAAAGAAAAAACAGAGACAAAAGAATAAGGACAGGACCTGCACCTCTGGGAGGGAACTGTGAAGGAGGAAAAGTTTCCACAGACTAGGAAGCCCCTTCACTGGCAAAGACAGAGGTTGGATAGGGTGGGAGGGGGTGCGAAGCTTTGGAACCATGAAGGAGAGTGCAGCAATAGGGGTGCAGAGGGCAAAGCACAGAGATTTCCACAAAGGGGATCAGTGCCGGCCAACACTCACCAGCCTGAGAGGCTTGTCTGCTCACTCACTAGGGTGGGCGGGGACTGGGAGCTGAGGCTCTGGCTTCAGAGGTCAGATCCCAGGGAGAGAACTGGGGTTGGCTGTGTGAACACAGCCTTATGGGGGCTAGTGTGCCACAGCTATTCAGGAGGGAGTTTGGGAAAAAGTCTGCACCTGCATAAGATGTAAGAGACCATTGTTTCAGGGTGCACGAGGAGAGGGGATTCCTTCCCTGTTTACCCACAGAAGGCAGGGCCCCACCTAAAGGAGATCCAGAGATGGGCATGAGCTCGACTAACAGCTTGGACCCAAAAGACAGGCATGAAACACTAACGCTGCTGCAACAGCCACCAAGAATCCTGTGTGTAAGCACAGGTCACTATCCACAAGCTCCGGGAGCCTGTGCAACACGCCACTGCCAGGATCCCGTGATCCAGGGACAAGTTCCCTGGGATAACACATGGCACTCCCCGGGTTGTTGCAACGTCACACTGGCCTCTGCCACCGCAGGCTCACCCTGCATTCTGTACCCCTCCCTCCCCCAGGCATGTGTGAGCCAGAGCTCCCTAATCAACCACTACTTTAACTGCATCCTGTCTGGCCTGGAGTAAATACCTCAGGGTGACCTACACACAGAGGTGGGGCTAAATCCAAAGCTGAACCTCAGGAGCTGTACAAACAAAGAACAGAAAGGACAACCTCTCTGTGCAGCCTCAGGAGCAGCAGATTAAATCCCCAAAATCAACTTGATGCATCCTGCATCTGTGGAACACCTGAATAGACAACAAATCATCCCAAAATTGAAGCAGTGGACTTTGGAAGTAACTGTAGACTTGGGGTCTGCTGTCTATGACTGATTTGTTTCTGACTTTTAAGTTTATCTTAGTATACTTTTAGCACCTGTTATCATTGGTGGATTTGTTTATTGGTTTGGTTGTTCTCTTCTTTTTATTATTATTTTTCGATTTTAATTTTTTTTTAAATATATTATTATTGTTTTTCTTTCTTTTTTTTTCTCCCTTGTCTTCTTAGCTGTGTGCCTGACAGGGTCTTGGTGTTCGAGCCTGATGTCAGGCTTGAGCCTCTGAGGTGGGAGATATGAGTTCAGGACATTGGACCACCAGAGACTTCCCAGCCCCACATAATATCAATCAGTGACAACTCTCCCAGAGATCTCCATCTTAGGGCTAAGACCCAGCTCCACCCAATGGCCAGTAAGCTCCAATGCTGGATGTCCTGTGCCAATCAACTAACAAGACAGGAACAGAACCCCACCCATTAGCAGAGATGTCACCTAAAATCATACTAAGCTCACAGACAACCCAAAACACAACACTGGATACAGCCCTGCCCACCAGAAATACAAGATCCAGCCCCACCAACCAGAACACAGGCACCAGTTCCCTCCACCAGGAAGCCTACACAAGTCACTAAACCAACCTTACCCACTGGAGGCAGACACTAAAAACAACAGGAAATATGAACCTGCAGCCTGCAAAAAGGAGACCCCAAACACAGTAAGATAAACAAAATGAGAAGACAGAGAAATATGCAGCAGATGAAGGAGCAAGGTAAAAACCCTGCAGACTAAACAAATGAAGAGGAAATAGGCAGTCTACCCGAAAATGAATTCAGAGTAATGATAGTAAAGATGATCCAAAATCTTGGAAATAGAAATGTAATAATAGAAATACAAGAAATGTTTAACAAGGACATAGAAAAACTAAAGAGCAAACAAACAATAATGAACAACACAATAAATGAAATTTAAAAATTATCTAGAAGGAATCAATAGCAGAATAATTGAGATAAAAGAATGGATAAGTGACCTGGAAGATAAAATAGTGGAAAAAACTGTCACAGGGCAGAATGAAAAGAATTGAGGACAGTCTCAGAGACCTCTGGGACAACATTACATATACCAACATTTGAATTATAGGGATCCCAGAAAAAGAAGAGAGAAAGAAAGGGACTGAGAAAATATTTGAAGAGACTTTAGTGGAAAACTTCCCTAATATGGGAAAGGAAATAGTCATTCAATCCCAGGAAGTGTGCAGAGACCCATCCAGGATAAATCCAAGGAGAAACACACCAAGACACATATTAATCAAACTATCAAAAATTAAATACAAAGAAAATATATTAAAAGCATCAAGGGAAAAACAACAAATAACATGGAAGGGAATCCCCATAAGGTTAACAGCTGAACTTTCAGCAGAAACTTTACAAGCCAAAAGGGAGTGGCAGGACATATTTAAAGGGACGAAAAGGAAAAAATTACAACCAAGATTATGCTACCCAGCAAGGATCTCATTCAGATTCGACAGAAAAATTAAAATATTTACAGAGTAGCAAAAGTTAAGAGAATTCAGCAAAACCAAACCAGCTTTATAACAAATGCTAAAGGAACTTCTCTAGGCAGGAAACACAGGAGAAGGAAATGACCTACAAAAACAAACCAAAAACAATTAAGAAAATGGTAATAGGAACATACATATAGTTAATTGCCTTATGTAAATGGATTAAATGCTCCAACCAAAATATGTAGACTGCTTGAATGGATACAAAAACAAGACCCATATATGTGCTGTCTACAAGAGACCCATTTTCAGGCCTAGTGACACATACAGACTGAAAGTGAGGGGATGGAAAAAGATATTCCATGCAAATGGAAATCAAAACAAAACTTGAGTAACAATTCTCATATCAGACAGAATAGACTTTAAAAGAAAGACTATTACAAGAGACAAAGAAGAACACTACATAATGATCAAGGGATCAATCCAAGAAAAATATATAGCAATTGTAAATATTTATGCACCCAAATTAAGAGCACGTCAATACATAAGAAAAATACTAACAGCCATAAAAGGGGGAATCAACAGTAACACATTCATAGTAGGGGATTTTAACACCCCACTGTCACCAATGGACAGATTAACCAAAATGAAAAATCAATAAGCAAACACAAGCTTTAAATTACACATTAAACAAGATGGGCTTAACTGATATTTATAGGACATTCCATTCAAGAGCAACAGAATACACTTTCTTCTCAAGTGCTCATGAAATATTCTCCAAGATAGATCATATCTTGGATCACAAATCAAGCCTTGATCAATTTAAGAAAATTGAAATCATATCAAATATTTTTTCTGACCCCAATGTTATGAGACTACATATCAAACATAGGAAAAAAAACTGTCAAAACTACAAACACATGGATGCTAAACAATACACTACTAAATAACAAATAGGTCACTGAAGAAATCAAAGAGAAAATCAAAAAATACCTAGAAACAAATGACAATTAAAACACGATGACCCAAAACCTATGGGATGCGGCAAAAGCTTCTAAGAGGGGAGTATATAGCAATTCAATCTTACCTCAAAAACAAGAAAAATCTCAAATAAACAACCTTAACTTACACCTAAAGCAATTAGAAAATGAAGAACAGAAAAAAAACAAAGTTACCAGAAGGAAAGAAATCATGAAGATCAGATCAGAAATAAATGAAAATATATATATATAGCAAAGATCAATAGAACTAAAAGCTAGTTCTTTGAGAAGATAAACAAAATTGATAAACCATTAGCCAGACTCACCAAGAAAAAAAGGGAGAAAACTCAAATCAACAGAATTATAAATGAAAACGGAGAAGTAACAACTGACACTGCAGAAATACAAAGAATCATGAGAAATTACTACAGGCAACTATATGCCAATCAAATGGACAACCTGGAAGAGATGGACAAATTCTTAGAAAAGCACAACCTTCTGAGACTGAACCAGAAAGGAGTAGAAAATATAAACAGACCAATCACAAGTACTGAAATTGCAACTGTGAATAAAATCTTCTAAAAAACAAAGGTCCATGACCAGATGGCTTCACAGGTGAATTCTGTCAAACATTTAGATAAGAGCTAACACATATTCTTCTCAAACTCTTCAAAAATGTATCAGAGGGAGGAACACTCCCAAACACATTCTACTAGCCCACCATAACCCTGATACCCAAACCAGACAAATTGTCACTAAAAAAGAAAACTACAGGCCAGTATCACTGATGAATATAGATGCAAAAATCTTCAACAAAATACTAGCAAACAGAATCGAACAGCACATTAAAAGGGCCACACACCATGAAAAAGTCAGGTTCATCCCAGGGATGCAAGGATTCTTCAATATACACATGTCAATCAATGTGATAATCCATATTAACAAACTGAAGGAGAAAATTCATATGATTATCTCAATAGATTCAGAAAAAGCTTTTGACAAAATTCAATACCCATTTACGATAAAAACCCTCCCAAAAGTAAGCAAAGAGAGAACTTACTTCAACATTATAAGGGTCATATATGACACACCCACAGCCAACATCATTCTCAATGGTGAAAACTGAAACCGATTCCACTAAGATCAGGAACAATACAGGGTTGCCCACTCTCACCACTATTACCCAACATAGTTTTGGGAGTTTTAGCCACAGGAATCAGAGAAGAAAAAGAAATAAAAGGAATCCAAATTGGAAAAGAAGAAGTAAAACTGTCACTGTTTGCAGGTAACTTACTATACATAGAGAATCCTAAAGATGTAACCAAAAAACTATGAGAGCTAATCAATGAATTTGGTGAAGTAGCAGGATACAAATTTAATGCACAGAAATCTCTTGCATTCCTATACACTAATGATGAAAAATCTGAAAGAGAAATTAACAAATCGCTCCCATTTACCACTGCAACAAGAAGATAAAAATACCTAGGAATAAACTTACTTAAGGAGACAAAAGACCTGCATGCAGAAAACTATAGGACACTGATGAAAGAAATTAAAGATGACACAAACAGATGGAGAGATATACCATGTTCTTGGATTGGAAGTATTAACATTGTGAAAATGACTACACTACCCAAAGCAATTACAGATTCAATGCAATCCCTATCAAACTACCAATGACATTTTTCACAGAACTAGAACAAAACATTTCACAATTTGTATGGAAACACAAAAGACTCCGAATAGCCAAAGTAATCTTGAGAAATAAAAACAGAGCTGGAGGAATCAGGTTCCCTGACTTCAGACTATACTACAAAGCTACAGTAATCAAGACAGTATGGTACTGGCACAAAAACAGAAATATATATCAATGAAACAGGATAGAAATCCCAGAGATAAACCCATGCACATATGATCACCTTATCTTTTGAAAAAGGAGGCAAGAATATACAATGTAGAAAAGACAGCCTCTTCAGTAAGTGGTGCTGGGAAAACTGGACAGCTACATGTAAAAGAATGAAATTAGAACATTCCCTAGCACCGTATACAAAAATAAGCTTACAATGGATTAAAGAGCTGAATGTAAGGCCAGACACTATAAAACTCATAGAGGAAAACATAGGTCGATCACTCTATGACATAAATCACAGCAAGGTCCTTTTCAACCCACCTCCTAGAGAAACTGAAATAAAAACAAAAATAAACAAATGGGACCTAATGAAACTTAAAAGCTTTTTGCACTGCAAAGGAAACCATAAACAAGAAGAAAAGCCAACCCTTGGAATGGGACAAAATATTTGTAAACAAAGCAACTGATAAAGGATTAATCTCCAAAATATGCAAGCAGCTCACACAGCTCAATACCAAAAAAACAAACAACCCAATCCAAAAATGGGCAGAAGACCTGAATAGACATTTCTCCAAAGAAGATATACAGATTGCCCAAAAACACATGAAAGGATATTCAACATCACTAATCATTAGAGAAATGCAAATCAAAACTCCAATGAGGTATCACCTCACACTGGTCAGAATGGCCATCATCAAAAAGTCTACAAACAGTAAATGCTGGAGAGGGTGTGGAAAAAGGGGAACCCTCTTGCACTGTTGGTGGGAATGTAAATAGATACAGCCACTATGGAGAAGTGTATGGAGGTTTCTTAAAAAAACAGAAATAAACTACCATATGACCCAGCAATCTCACTACTGAGCATATACCCTGAGAAAACCATAATTCAGAAAGAGACATGTACCACAATATTCAGTGCAGCACTATTTACAATAACAAGGACATGGAAGCAACCTAAGTGTCCATCGACTGATGAATGGATAAAGAAGATTTTGGTATATATATATATATATATATATATATATATATATATATATATATAATGGAATATTATTGAACTATAAAAAGAAATGAAATTGAGTTATTTGTAGTGAGGTGGATTGGCTTAGAGACTGTCACACAGAGTGAAGTAAGTCAGAAAGAGAAAAACAAATACTGTACGCTAACACATATATATGGAAACTGAGAAAAAATAGAAAAAATGGTTCTAATGAACCTAGGGGCAGGACAGGAATAAAGATGCTGATGTAGAGAATGGACCTGGGGCAGGGAAGGGTAAGCTGGGATGAAGTAAGAAAGTGGCATTGACATATATCCACTACCAAATGTAAAATAGATAGCTAGTGGGATAGTTAGCTGCATAGCACAGGGAGATCAGCTTGGTGTTCTGTGTCCACATAGAGGGGTGGAATATGGAGGTTGGGAGGGAGACACAAGAAGGAGGGAATATGGGGATATATGTATACATATAGCTGATTCATTTTATTATACAGCAGAAACTAGCACACCATTGTAAAGCAATTATTTTCCAATAAAGATGTTCAAAAAAAATATTGCTTACTTGGTCACTTAGAATTTACAGCTACTTTATTTGCCATAACTGGTGACTTCCTATATTATGATAGGAAACTTTTATTTAAAAGCTACTTCTGATAGAAAGGAATGAATTGTTTTCATTAAAAAATATTACAGACATTGTATTCACTGAGAATTTAGATGTAACAAAGAGTTTAGATTCAATCACTCTTGTAATATTTTGCTGGTGTTCTCTACACAAACCTCACTTCTGAGACATTTAAATATAGACTACAAAAGGACTGTAAGACTTGCTTGTTTGCTTTTACATACTCTGGTGTTATTAGAGTTTTTAAAACAACTTTTAAAGTATCTTCTCTACTTAGGTTTAGATGATAACATTTAAGACTTTTAGAGGTAAGGAAAGGCTGAGTAACCCTGGTATGTCAATGGCTTTACAAGATAAAATATTATTTCTTGTTCACACAATCATCCAACACAGAGCTAATCCTTGAGGTTTTACAATTCTCCTGGGAATCTTCTGTCCAAGTGGTCATTCAGGGATTGAGATTCCTTTCATCCTCTACTCTACTCTAATCTTTTCATTTCTTCCATTCAGTTGGCAGACAGAAATACAAATGTCGGCTTGCTTGGGAATGATTTTGGGTTTGTGAGCATCATACTTCATTTCTAGCCATTCCCTGGCTACTCAGCCACTAAGTCATATGACCTACCCAATTGAAAATATATTTGGGAGGGGTTTAATAAACACGGATCATCTGCCTCAAAATGGAGATAACAATGGGTACAAGTGATTTGTTTTTCTTAA
The DNA here is from genome assembly GCF_949774975.1 of Lagenorhynchus albirostris. Classification (NCBI taxonomy): domain Eukaryota; kingdom Metazoa; phylum Chordata; class Mammalia; order Artiodactyla; family Delphinidae; genus Lagenorhynchus; species Lagenorhynchus albirostris. Next base: position 128,741,706 of record NC_083099.1, read on the forward strand.
AATCTTATGATGAAAAATAAATTCAAAACTATTCAGAACGTAAGTCTAGGCCAGAATCATGATGCATTCTGTTTTTTGTTGTTGTTGTTTTTTTGTCTGCACAATGTACATGTGTACACCCCATTTGAAGACACTCTCACAACCTGGTGGTATTGACTGAGACTCTTATCATCTGTCAATTTCAAAGGCATCCTAGCACCAGTGATGCAGCCAAAGAGAACATGACTCATGACCATGGAAAATTGGTGTTAGAGACATTTTGAATATTAGTTACATCAAGATAGTAGTCAAAGGCTTCCCTGGTGGCACAGTGGTTGAAAGTCCGCCTGCTGATGCAGGGGACACGGGTTCGTGCCCTGGTCCGGGAAGATCCCACATGCCGTGGAGCAGCTGAGCCCGTGAGCCATGGCCACTGAGCCTGCGCGTCCGGAGCCTGCGCTCTGCAGCAGGAGAGGCCACAACAGTGGGAGGCCCGCATACCACAAAAAAAAAAAAAAAGAAAAGAAAAAAAGATAGTTAATATCTGAGAGACTATGATAAGTGATTTGCACTTAATCAAAGAGCTTAAATTATGAAAGAACATATCCGTATATCTATATGCATATCCATAACTCTAAATCTATTGATCTATCTATAAAGATTGCTTAATAAATAAAGTAATCATATTCTTTTAATTTAGTTTCTGCTCACTCCAATATAAGCTACCAGTTAGATACATTTTGATATCCAATCTCTACTGACTTCTTTCTCCACAGCTGAACAGTGGATCTTTGTATCTCTCCCATCCTTGTGATGACTGCTCTGGCCATTCAGGAGGAAAATGAGGAACTTAAATTTACCCTCTATTGTTGGTGATCCTGTCACCTTAACTTGTTGCTATATTCTAATACTTGTACTAATGCTATTTCCAGAGACGGGAGCTGCACCTCACACCACACTTCTGCTCACTAGTATTCTTTTGTATACTTTAAGCTTGAATCAAAGCATCTTATTCTTTCTGCTTTCCTCCTAGTACCAAAGTTCTAATCCTATACTTCCATCTGGTGATTAGCATCCTGCTACTAGTATGATAACCATCCCTGGTATTGTCCACCTGTGTGGAAACCCAACTTACAGATGTCACTGTCTATTTGAATAGGCTTTCCCTAAATTGGACATTTTCCTGCCTACTAAAGTCATATTCCTGTACTAAATTTTAAACTAATAATCTCTGTCAGGATCTGGTTCCACTGTGTGTGTATGTGTGCATTTGCACATCTGTATGACAATGAGTGTACGTATATGTTTACTGTATTTGATGTTAAACCATTATAAGAAGACAATAATTTGTCTGCTTTTGCTCAGTTACTTTTACGTGTTTATTTTCATTGCATATGCATTGAAACAGCTTAACTTTCTTTGGTAATTTTTAAGTTAGGTTATGTTTTATTGGCTACAACCACTGATATCTTCCCTTGTTTGTTTATGTTATTAAAGTCAGGGCTTCAAAGAACTCTGGGGACATTAATTCCAGTTTGAACATGTAGCTGGGGCCACCCAGGCAATTGTTTATTTCCTCAAACATAATAGTTTGCTACCGTGTAAAGAAATGCTGAACACTTCTGAACCTAGACTAAACGGTTACTCCGCATCACGCAGGCTTGGCTTTGAAATGCATGGCACGATCAAAGAGACCAAGCTATCTGATTTATTGGATGTGTTATAGTTCATCTTGAATGATGGAATAGAGATTTAACAATATTGATTCTATCATTTACCCAACTTTTCAGGCTCAGTATGGTTCTGTTTCAGGCTTTACTCTGGAATTACTAGAGGAATAAACATTAGGCTTCTTGAAAGCTTTAAAACTATTTTGTCAAAGATTTGGTATTAAAATTTAGAGTACACATACTTGTTTTTGATCTGTTGCTCAATATAATTACTTGTTGTAATTTGGATCTCCAAACACCCTCTCTTTTAAAACTCTAGCTCTGTATATCCAATTTTTGTTGCATAAAAGTGAACTCATATTTTCCCCACACTCACCCACCAGAATAAATACATGATTTCTTCTTTATTTGTGTCTTTAACCCCAGCATCTACTACAGTATTTCACTTAATCTTTGTTGTTTCTTGACTTGCTCTTGAATACTGTCCCTCCTCTGTGTTAACCAAGGCTACTCATCATAGTGACCTCAGAAAAAGTGGTATTTTCTAAGGAATTATTCCCAGACACCCTCTGGTAAATCAAATCTTTATGTTTTAATTGCTTATTTTATTCATAGTTTTTCTTCAAAGCATTTATCATAATTTGCAATCATATTTACTAGTGCTTATAAAAATCTATTCTACAACATCCACACAACTAAAGGCCCCATGAGAGCTAATTTGTTTTTTGTTTGTTTTTCTTTAATTGAATGAAAGATTCTTTAAACTCTATAGTGCTTTAAAATTTTCAAACTTCCACACATGTTATTTCATGTAATCCCATAATAACTCCTTTTTCCCCCTACTCCTATATTGCCTCTCCCCACTTCCCTCTCTCCCCGCTGATAACCACTAGTTTGTTCTCAGTATCTGTGAGTCTGCTTTTTTGTCTTATTCATTAGTTTGTTGTATTTTTTAGATTCCACATATAAGTGATATCATACAGTATTTGTCTTTCTCTGTATAACTTATTTCACTTCACATAATGCCCTCCAAGTCCATTCATGTTGCTGCAAATGGGTAAATTTCATTCTTCTTTATGGCTGAGTAATATTCCATTTTATATATATATATATATATATATATATATATGTATATGCCACATCTTCTTTATCCATTTGTCTGTTGATGGACACTTATATTGCTTCCATACCTTAGCAAGTGTAAATAGGGCTGCTATGAACACTGGGGTGCTTGTATCTTTTTGAATTAGTTTTTTTTTTCTTTTCAGATATATGCCCAGTAGTAATATGACTACCAAATTATTCACCAGTGTGTTAAGTGACAGAATCTCCCTGAGCACTTTGGATACAACAATACATAACCCTCCTCCACTGATAACCCAAGGACAAATATACCCTGCTTCTTTTCTTCCCTTTACAGTCTGCTCATATCCCTGAAGTTTTCCACATCCTAAAACAAGATTATCCATGGTAAACTATTAAAACTTGAAGTCAATTCCTTAATCACCTGATGGTAACTCTCACTAGCTGAACCCAATCAGATGCCAAAGAACAAGGGAACCAATGATTCACTTTCACAAATGCCAATTTCCTGAGGCACACAGAAGGGTGTCAGAAGAACACAAGCAGAACTCAAAGGACAATGGCTAATTCCTTGTTCAGAAATGAAACGAATTTGGAGTTCAACAAACTTGAGTGCAGATGTCAAGTTCACTCCTTTCTCTCTGGAGACTTTGGGTAATTAACATCAACGTATAAGTAGACTTTCTTACGTATACAAACTGGGGATGTCAGTTTGCATAGGGTTATGATCAGGATAAAAACAGTATGTTCTAAAAGTTTCACATACAGCAATGCCTGCCATATAATATTTAACAAATGATAATTCACTTCCTTTCCCCTTTGTTACTAAAGCATTTTAATCTAGAAATATGAAGGTCACACTAATCAGAATGATTAAGTGTTCTGTACTTAGGATTGCCTGATAAAATGCAAGAAATGCAATGCATTTTTATGTGATAAATCTGGCTAACCTAGTTGTGCCCCTATTTATCCCTTCAGGTGATTCATGATTATTTAATAGCATTCATACAATTGGACTCCCATTTGAAAATTGTGAAGTATTTTTCTTATTTTTTGAAGACTCTTTCAGTGACAAAACATACTGATTAAAATCAGATTATGAAACATTTTAGAAAGAAGAAATAATTTCCATGTTATCAAATCCATACATATAACCCTGGGTACTGGACAATCGCCCCCCCCACCCAATATTTGTAATACATTATCACACAACCAGAGTTCTATTACATAAGAATGATATAGAAAGGACTAAAATTTTATTTTAAATCAATCTGAAAATTTTGAAGGAATAAGAAGCTACTACATTTGTGGCATTGCTTATAGAATAAAAATCAATAGTTATTAAACTATTATTAAAGCATTTATTAGCTTATATTTTAACTTAAAAACAAATATCCATATAGCTTGCCCTAAGTAATAATCAAACTATGTTGCAGTGAGAACCAAAATCAACGCTGAGCCTATTCAGGGAAAAAGGCACATTAAGATTAAAATTATCAAGAAAAATGTTGCTTGTGCAATGTACTACATAAGTGCATTGAAATTAGAAAATGTTCATTTGTAAGAAACAGCAGATATTTTCCCCAACTTTAAAATCTGATCCTATAAAGTGATCATTTGAAATGTTTTACATTGCATCACTGATTTCTGGAATGAGTATCATTCAAAATAATAATATCTTCCCATAAGAATTGTTTTATTAAGTTTAACAATGAAATAAAGTGACCAAAAATGGTGTAGAATATATGTAGTGAATAAAGTGTTCGACTGTGAGTTTCAAGGAGGTACTAAAGATTTGTTTTCTCTAAGTAGCTGATCATTTACCTCCTGATTTCTCCTTAATATATTCACAAATATTAATTAATATTAAGTTTGGCAATCAAAGACAGCAAGCCCCAAATAATGTGAACTAAACAATGTAGAATTTTATTTTTCTTTCACATACAGTCTGTGCACAGCCTGTGTGGACACTACTTTAATAGGGAAGTAAGACACATCTGATGTTTGCTTTACAATCTTAAGCACACAACTTTCACCTCATGGTTGAATATGGTTGCTCCAACTCCATCCATCATGTCACCATCCCCTAACAGAAAGAAGGAAAAGAACAGGAGAAAGGCCAATCACACACCTTCTAGGAAAATTTCTCAGAAGTTACTCATACCACTTCTTTTATCACAAATTGGCCAGAATTTAGTCATAGTCACCAGATATAGCTTGTTGGAGAGGCTGGGGAACCTTTAGCCAAGTGGTGATGGTGGCACGGTCATAGTTGGGCTGAGCACATGTTTCCTAGTTTGTATCCCATGTATTTATATATATTAGCCTGCTTTAAAGTATGGAGGAAAGGTGCAGATAGAATCCTGATATGGCTAAGCCAGTCATGTAGCCAGATTTCCTTTGCTAGTTCTGACCAATAAAACATGAGTATATGTAAGCTGGATCAATTTAGGTAACGTTTCCTCACCCATAAGAAAGGGCATTCCCTTTTCTTCCTCTGCGTATTGAACGTGTAACTGAGGCTTGAAACGGTGGGAACCACAGTGATATCATCCTAAAGGTAAAGCCACACATGGAGGAGAAAAAGCTAAGGGGACTAGAGAGAACTGAAGCAGGATCTTTCAGCTAACATGGCTGGAGCCTCTTTGTACCTGGTAATCATGTTATGTGAGATAATAACTTCCCTTAATGTAATGTTAGTCCAGTTAAGTCAGGGTTTTCTGTAACTTGCATCCAAGGCAATCTGTCTAATACAAAGTCAAATCAATACATTTATGACTTCCTGATTTCATGCTCCTACTCCTTATTGTTTTTTTTTTCCCAGCTCTTTTTCCTTCTGCTAAATAAAATAAAATATATATTCAATATCTAGGTATTCCATATGTACTTAAGGCATGCAACTTCCAGAAGGACCAGTGATTATCTGCCCACCCTTTGTTTACATTGCAGCAGTGATACTTTGCATAAAGATAGCAATATCCAAAGGGGGTCTTGGTAAGAGCTGGAAAAATCTTGATCCAGCCCATTACATATTGTTTATAGAGGATGGAAATGTGAAACTGCAAAGTCTCATCATTACCCTGGCTGATATCCTTATAGTCAATGAAAATATTTCCTTGAGAAAACTACAATGTCTGTCTCCAGTCGAGGAGGAACAGATAAAACAAGATATAGTGGAAGTTGTAGAATTTAGAAGAGGTTTTCATTAGTTAATGATTTTTTCAAGAGGCAATGATAATTGATGTGTATACCATCCAAAATAATGGTAATGTATTGTCTGAGAATGACTTTGTATTATTTTGAATAATACTCTAAAAGATAGTTCTTCCCTGCTTCCTCCGGGCTTCTCTTCTTATTTATTTAAATTCCATACATTACTCTTTTACCCACTTCGTTTTCTCCTTATTCCTTCCTTTCTCTTCCTCTATAATTCATTATATTTCTATGTTATCCCTGTACGCAGTCAATGTGTGTTCATGCTGTTTCCTCTTCCTGTTCATGTTATGTTCATTTAATCTTCAGAACCTAATTCAAATGTTATCCTTGATTCTTCTAAATGAAACAATTGCCCACTCCTCTTAACTCCCTTTCTACATTATCATGTACCAATCAGAGGCATATGTCATCTTCTACACTGACTTAGATTTTGTCACTGGTTGTTAAAGCTTTGAAAACACAACAGGACATTGTATTCTACACTACACTTAAGAACCCAGATTGAGTAAATAAATTTTGATTAAAGTGTTTTGTTCCAAACTACAAATTTGAAAATTTTATGATTGTACAATTAATTCACTTCATAAGTAAATTATTCTTTTGACAATTTTTTCCTGGAGATTAATGAATTTCAACAGAAACCCATGCATAGATTTTGATAAACAGAGCATAGAAGTTATGAGGGCAAAATCATCTGACCCAGAATCTCTTGAGTTTTCGAACTCTGCCTTTGGACTTTAAATCTACATTATCCTGAGGTCTACATAACACCTTTTTCAGTTTCCTTACATGTGAAATAGGTGCAGCCTACTCCTCTGGGTTTTATGTTGTAATAATCAATTGGGTTATATGCTGTAATAATAGTGAACATTTCTTGAAGATTTCATTCATGCCAAGCATTGTTTAAATCTTTACAAATGTCAACTGGTTTTATCCTCCCAGCAGCACTTTGAGAAAAGTACTATTATTATTTCACTACACATAAGAGGAATTAAGCCCAAGAGAAGATTAGTAACTTGCCCATAGCCATTAGGCAGGCAAATGGCAGGGCCAAGCTTCATATTCATTCAGTCTGACTCCAGAAGTATGTTCTTAACCAGAACCACAGGTCTATTTATTCATAAAGATGCTTTGATATATCATTGTACAAATATTAGAAACTCTTTATTTCTTTATGGTCCTTTGAAGGCCATGGCTAGTATCATAGTACAACTTAGGAGCCTCAAATACATAATTGTGAAGTAGCTGGGACTTTTCTTGAATGGTGAAGTGGCTTCTCTCTCATTTTAATGGCATTGCCCCTTAACTTCTTTATTCATACTCATTGCTTACTCATATACCTTGTTCAATGCTTGTTTCCTGTTTCAGTAATAAACTAAAGCTCAAGAAACTCAAGTTTGATCATTATTTGTGCCAGTTTGCAAATTCAAATACTCTGTGGTTGGATCCAGGTGAGCCCCTTGTAATTCATTTCAACTCCATTTGTGCCCAGCGCTGTTTTATGTAATTTCTGTTTTAAATAAAAATTCATGGGATCTGTTCTCATTGGCTTGTAATTTTATTACAGAGAACCCCACAACTGAAAATTTTAATTTGAGAAAAATACCAAGCAGCATATCTCCAAAACTAATATTTTGGCCTAAGATCCAATACTATAAGTCCAAGTCTACCGGAATTCCCTACTTGGATAACTCAACATAACTGAAAAAGACCCATGTTCAAAATTATGCTCAGTATTTCTATTTCTTTCCTTCTTCCACCCCTATTATTTTGTTTTTTTCCAACCTTTGAAACCTTAGGCACTTAAATTCTCTCTCATTTTGGACCACAGAATCGTAAAATTTATATATTCAAGTAATCATAGAGATAATCTAGTCCAAACTGAAGTAGGAAAACCAGGCTTTTAATTATCTAATTATTTATTCATTTTACAATATCTGCAATAATAAGAGATTTTACATTTTTCTCTCCCATTCTATATCTGCTGCCTTTATCATAAGACCATCACTTTATTTCTCACATAGATATTACTGCAATGAATATATGATTAATGTAGATTTTAGCTCTCGTTTCAGTTATTTTTAGTTTTTTAAAGTCTTTATTGAATTTGTTACAGTAATGCTTCTGTTTTATGTTTTGTTTTTTTTGGCCACAAGGCATGTGAGATCTTAGCTCCCCGACCAGGTATTGAACCCGCACCCCCTGCATTGGAAAGCAAAGTCTTAACCACTGGACCACCAGAGAAGTCCCTCTTTTCAGTTATGAAAATAAAGTGATATGTAATATTTTCATCCTGTAAGTATATGGCCTATTAATTTTCACAAACGTTGAATCTAAGGTTATATCAAAAGTGTTGCTATGTGCAATCTTCTTTCTTACATGGGAAATATAAAGTGATACAAAAGACCTAGCTACAAACATTCATTAAATGAGATGGAAATTATAATTTGAATGATTACAAGAACAAGATTTTAGCTGTGCACACTTAACCCAGACTGTAAAGTTATGATAAAATGATAGGTGATAAGATTAATACGAATGTAAAATTAAATAGAGAATTCCATTAACAAAATCAGGTAGTAAAGGTATGAGGGATATTCTTGGAGAGAAGACATTGGGTGAGCAGGCAGAAACTGACCATAAGAAGAGACCCTTGTTCACCAGCAGCTTAATTAGAAGTGTCCTGGAAGGACTGTCCAACTCCCTAGTATGGGTCTCAAGCCTCCAAATCAGTAAGTAGATTTACTACAGCCAATCAGACTTGGTGATTTTCATCCTTTTGGTTGGGTGAGTAAATTCCTAATCTCAAAATGAAGAAACAAATCTATGATTGATAATTTTCTATATGTTCTCATTTTATAAGCAGAAAACAATTCGGAGTCATTTTGGAATTTTATGCATGCTCTATGTTTTAGGCCTTTTGTTTATTTAAAAAACAAGATAACTTAATTAACTATATTTATAAGTTTGACTTATTAAGGTGATTAAGTGCTTTGAAAGATTTTGCTTATTGGATTTGTATGTATACCATGTCAAGTATTTGAAGTACTTGAGAAGATTAGTAATATTGAATTAATAGAGGTAACTTGAAATGCTTACTAAAATTGATTAATTAACATTAAAATGGGATTGTTTTAATAGTATTTAATCAATTCACTGAAGACTTAATGGAACATTTAGAAATGACTAAAAATATTTTCTATTCTTTTACAGAGCAAGAAAATTGGCTTAAAATTACAAAGAAAATAAAGCATTTTAAATTTGCTGGTTTAAAAATGAATATTGATTGAATCTATAATAATTAAAACATAAAATATGCCAAATAAGGATCTCTTTGTGTATAGTGGACTCCACTTCATTAAAAATATAAAATAAAATATAATTGTAGACTGATTAAAAAACATGACCCTCAGACAAATATAAAAGGCCAACATGTCAAAGATTTTATTTAACTCATTAAATGATGAGGGAATGAATCAGATGTTATGACTGATTCAAAGAGCATTTGAGAATCTAAGTATATTTAGGTAGTGTTAGGATAAGATTGATGGGTTAGATACAAAGAAGGTTAATATCCAACAGGGCCTTATACTTTTGGAATTATCTGTTACACCAATAAAAAAGTTATTTCCATCTTCACTGAACAAAAACCTGCAAGTTAAAATAACTTCTCTAAATCTGGATTGTTGATGAATAATAAATAGTGATTTGAACTAAATAGATTCCCCTAGATAAAACTTCTGTAACTTTTCCTGCATATGACATTGAAAGCATCCCAGCCCAAATGGTAGCCTTATTTCTTAGATTCAGATAATTTTTCTGACAATCTCTAAAAATCTCTGAAGTTTATCACAATAATTACAAAAAGGCTGGTATCATTAGATTGGACATGATTATAGGGAGGTACAGCAGGTTTGTTAATTAACCATACAGACCTCTTTGAGCTTTGTGCAAATCTAGGACAACTATTAAGGCCATGATATTAACTATTATCACAAAGTCTTCATAAAAACTCTTGGATTGAATTTTAGCTTCTATTATTTACAATTCTATCCCCAAAGTAGGAAAAATTAAGCCCAAGACCATATTTCATCTGTAGAACCTCTAACTTTAGAAGAATTCCTGCCAGGAGGTGACCCTCCTCAGCACCTATAAAATTGGATGCCTAGCATCCGGAGCCTGTGCTCTGCAACGGGAGAGACCACAGCAGTGAGAGGTCTGCGTACCGCAAAAAAAAAAAAAAAAAAAAAAAAAAAAAAAAAAAAAAAATTGGGTGCCTATAAGCCAGGAACCAAGCCAGTTTGGGGTAAGAATTCCTAAGAAATAGTTCTAAACACAAAGCACTTCTTTTCTTAATAGTGACCTTGTCATGTGTGATGAAATGATAATCCTTCTCAAATACAATGCTCCCCATAAGCCTTGGTTGCACGATTGATTTGGCCAATTATATCCTAGTAAAAAGGAAGACAGATCTTATTGAAAGTGTGTGAAGAAATGTATTACCATGAAAACAATGGAGACTCAATAAAAGTATCTGTTTCTGAATTCTAAGTAGGTCAGTTCGACTCAGGTATCATTAAAAAATAGTTCATTTCACTTTCTAAACACATAGTCTGCTAAACAGAGGGTTAGGCATGGCTGAAGAAGAAAAAGCTTTCTCAAATATCTATAAATAATAGACTATTTAAAACAATGCCAAATGACCAACAAATAATGACAAATAAATGTTCCTCATTAGTTTATTCAGTCCTGCTTCCAATGGATCTTGGGTCAGCAGTCTACTCCCATTAAAGTACACCTGAGAATAGTCCAAGAAATCCTAATGCAGGTCACCATGGTCACCTGAAAGTTGTCGAAGTGATATCAATATGAAAACCTGTGCTGGAGAGTCTGTTTAATTAAGCACTAAGTTATTGGGCACCTGGATAATTTCCAAGTAGATTGAATATCAAAACATCAATTATTAAGCATAATTTTAAGTTTGCATATTTTTGTTTCTTATCTTCCTATGCAATATAGCGTTTTTGTTTTGTGGCCATGTTAATGAGCATGTTAAATGTTCTCACTTTAAGAAGGCATAAAAAATACTCCACACCCCTTGCACCTGCTAATTCTCTATTCTATAAAGTTCATTCAGTTATTACTACTTTGTTTCTTATTACACCAATCTTCTGTTATAGTTAATAACTTTTTATATTAAACTCTCTCAGTTTAAATAACTGTGTGGCTTTCTCTAACTTGATTGGACCCTGGCTGATATAGTGCTGTTAAATAATTATTTGGAAAATGAATTAATAAATCCATTTATTTAGATTCTAGGTATTTAGAGTTTAAAGATTATTAGGAATTAATTCTATCTTAATGAAATGATTATAAAAAGAATTTACAATCTAGATGAAGATTTTCAAGAGATTTAAACTTATTACTCCCAAGACACCAGTTTAAGAAGGACACAAAAGGAAATTCAGGTGACTGAGCCCTTGCTAGCATAAAATAATCACTGAAATCTTAGCAAGCTCCAGTCCCAACACTCCATACTTCACTTTCAATACACATACATGTACACACACACTGCCATACCACTCTTCAACAATAGTTTCTATTTCATGCAGTGTAGAAAAAAATGTGATTCTACATTCTTTTTTGTAAAATCTCTCAGCTATTATAATTCCTTTATTCCTGTATATTTTTAATTAACTTTTCCCTGGCTATTAAAACAATATAGGCTTATTGTAGAATGCTTGAAAAATAAAGATTCATGTAAAGAAATTAAAAGTCATATATAAACTCATGATTCAGAGGTAACTCATGTTACCAGTTTGTGTTATTTCCTCTCTGTGTAATTAGACTGGTCTTGGGTTTGCACCTGTTGCTGCTCCTACCACAACAGATGCTCTGATTTATCCAAGACTTCAGTTAAGTGTGGCCAAGAGGCTATCACACTGACACAGCTGATGGGCAAGATGTTGTCACCTTTCCCTGAAACTATTTCCTTGATCTATCTATAGCGCTGCTACCACAGGCATAATGGAATCTCAGGCTACTAGAAATAGTTTGTTGTTTGATTCTTATGTTTAACAACTCAGAGAGAAATTTCAGGGGAAAATAGTGTGGATCCCCTTCAATCCCACAGGAGTAAATTTCTACCTTATTCAACTTGCTTCATTTACAAACAAAACTGTAACAATAGAAGTTAGTATACAGAGAGTTAAAGCGTAAAAAGAATAAGTATGAACTAACTCAGAGAGAAAAGGGATACACATGGAATGAAGAAATAGAAGAAAACTTCATGAATATGGATTTTCTTTTTTTTGTGGCCACACCACGTGGCATGTGAGTTCCCTGACCAGGGATGGAACCCTTTCTCCCTGCATTGAAAGCACGGAGTCTTAACCACTGGACAACCAGGGAAGTCCAGTGAATGGAGATTTATCTGGGCCTTATAGGAAGGCTTGAATTAATAAGCAGAGAGGTGTGGGAGAGAGACTGACAAAAGCACAGAGGAAGAAATGCACAAGAATTCTTATAAGGATAATCAAAAATTTTATGTGACCTCATAATGATATATATAATTCAACTGAAGCATTTTTCCATTTCTGAAATAAATTATTAATACTTCCAGTAACACTTTAACTATATACACAGTAAAATGGGTTGATTAGTTTTTACAACCATGACCAATGAGACAAAAATATACAAGAATTCTAATCATTGTCAAATTACTTTCCTCTTTAGTTTCATGGCCAACCCTAAATGAGATAATAATTCTCTGATTTAAAAAAGGACAAAGTTTTAAACATTACAAATTTAAAACTCCTAGAAGAAAACACAGGGGACAAGTTTTGTGTATCAATAATTGGACTTGACAATGATATCTTGGATGTGACACCAAGAGTACAAGCAACAAAAGCAAACATATACAAAAAGGACTACATACATCAGAGTTAAAAACTTTTGTACATTAAGAGACACAATGAACAAAGGCAATCTATGGGACTGGAGAAAATATTTGCAAATCATATATTTGATAAGGGGTTAATATCCCAAATATATAAAGAAACTTATGACTTCAAAAAATTCAAATAACCTAATTTGGGCAAAGGACTTAAATAAAAATTTCTTCAAACAATATATACGTGTCCAAAAAGCATATGAAAAGATGCTCTAGATCACTAATTAAGAGAGAAATGCAAATTGAAATCACAATAGAATATCATCTCGCACCCATTAGTATGGCTGCTATTAAAACATAGAAAATAAGTGTTGGTGAGTATTATTCACTGTTTGAGATTGTAAAATGGTGCAATTACTATGGAAAATAGTATGGAGTTTCCTCAAAAAATTAAAAGTAGAACTATTATATTATCCAGCAATCTCAATTCTGGGTGTATATCCAAAAAAATTGAAAGCAGAATCTTGAAGAGATATCTGCACACCTATGTTCATAACAACACTGTTCACAATAGCAAAGAGTTGGAAAGAGATGGAAGCAGCACAAGTGTCTATCGACAAATGAATGAGTAAAGAAAATGTGTTATATTCATACAATGAACTGTTATTCAGCCTTAAAAAGGAATGGAATCCTGACAGATGCTACAATGTGGTTAAACCTTGAAGACTTTATGATAAGTGAAATAAGCCAGTCACGCATAGACAAATACTAAATTATTACACTTGCATAAGATATCTAAAGTAGATAAGTTCATAGAGACGAAAAGTATAGTGATGATTACCAAGAACTGGAGGATGGAGGGAAAAAGGAGTCATTGTTAATGGGTATAGAGTTTCAAATTTGTAAGATAAAAAACAAACAAACAAACAAAAAAAACCTAGAGATTTGTTCACTACAATGTGGATACATTTAATATTACTGAACTATATAGTTTAAAATGGTTAAGCTTCATGCTACCCCAACAAAATAAATGGAAAACTCACAAATTTAGTGACTTGTAAGTGGCCTTATAGATTTTTAATCCAAGCTCCATCTTTTAGAGATGACAGAATATAGACACCAAAAGGTGGGCAACCTGTCTCAGATCATCCAGACTGTTGGGCAGGAGAGTCAGAATGGAAACAAAGTCTCCCAGCACACCATGTCTTAAGTGTCTACTTTTGCCAACTTGATCCACTAGTTGTTCTTGGACAGTCTTTACATACAGGAGTGAAAGTCTAACTCTCCTGATGGTTAATGATGGATGAATACATGATGTGAAAGACAAGAGGGTAGACATTGACTCAGTGTACACTATTTATTTAAAGGGAAATGAGTATTTTTGCTCCATTAAAACTCTAAGACAACATTGGCATGATATTTTTTTCATCATATATTTATATTAAGTACTGTCACTGCTTAGAGTCTTTTGGCTATAGAAAATGTTTTATTTGGTCTTTTGGTTTATAAATGTAAATATTCAGATAATCATCATCATTACAGCCTTTTATTGCAAGATTAAACAGATCTAAACACTTTTTGTAGATAAGCTCTGGTATGCAGAACACACGCACACACATAACGTCTGATAAAATAGATATTTATTTCAATCCTAAGTAATGTCAAACTCTCTAAACTGAGTAAGAAATGCTAACATAGTGAGATGAAGAGAATTAGAATTGTACCCATTTCCACGAATCAGGTGCCGTTCTCAAAGCTTTGCTGCTCTTTTGCATACCTGACCAAGGACATTGACAGTGAGAGGTGCACGGAAAAAAGATAATGATGTGACTGAAGGGGAGGGAAGTAGAAGTCTGAGTGGGATTAAGTATTGGAGTTAAAAATGGTCCAGAAGAACTAGGAAGCTCAGGTGGAATCAGACTCACAATACAGAGTAAATATTCACTTTAGAACCTCTTATTGCACAAGGGACACAAGCCAGACCTCGTACTAATAGCTAAAGTAGTTACAGATATAAATAAAACTACTCAGTCCACGAGAGATGGAAAAGTCAGAAATTCAAGTTCACTTTAAGGTCACTGTTAATTTCTGATTGCAGAGAACTTTTAGAAACAAAATTATGAAGTAGTCCATGTGAGACTATCAACATGGACAGAACAGGATAAATAAAAGGGGAATAACATTTTAACATGAGAAGTTGGGAGAGTATGGCTCCTTTGTTGTGAGCTACTTTAAGAATTACAATTCGGTGAGCAAAGTAACAATAAGGAAGATAGTTCAGAGAGCAATTGTCATTGAGACAGGAAGTATAACATCAATTCATCAGCCACTGCAGACATGGCCCCTGCACAGGAGACAAAAGAGCTGCAGCAAAGGTCAAAGAGCAAGATAGAAACATTCTCTTAAATTAGAAGAAGTTGAATTGTCACAAGGGTGATGGCTAGATGTGAACTTCATTATTATAAACGAAAAAAGGGACATAGGATGTCAGTCATGTCACACGTAACAGCCTAGCATTAGTTTCACCCAATTTGATTGTCATCCCTGGACTTAATATAAGCTGATGAATCATCCATCACCAAGTCAGAAATAGAAATGGAAGTAGGAAGACAGTGTTTTAAGTAAACTTAAGGAACCATTGTTTCATAAATGACATATCAATATAGAAATGCTTCAGTGCCATTAGGATTAACAAAGAGTGTGATCTCCATGGTCACCACTGTTTCAAAAATTCCTGAATGAACAGCTCTTCTCTGAGCAACTTATGGCAGCCACCACCTTACTACTGAAGTTGTTCATGGTTATGACTGTATTTTGTTTACACAGTATTTTCAAAGATCTTCAATTATTTTAATGGATTGCAGGCCATATTCTGACTAAAGCATTGTTGTTAATATCATTACTAAAAATCTTTTCCTTGTATGGCTACAAAACAATAGAAAATGTAAACATCCTCCCAGGTAGAAACCATGTATTTTTGCCAGAGGTGAGACAATTACATTCACAATTCTTTCATTCATATATTAATCCACAAACATTTATGACTGACATTTTATACCTTAGGTGTTTTGCTAGTTTCTGTCTGGAGATGCAAAGAAAAAAATGTCACAGTCATAGTTCTTGAAAAGCCCACAGTATAGTGGACAAAATAAACTTTTTTCAAAGAGATAGTATTTTCATAAGCATTTTCATAGAAGTTAAATAAAATGTTGACAAAGAATGATGGAAAATAAAGGAGGCCAGTACTTACTACCTGGGGAGACAGAAGAGTCTGCAGAGAGGAAGTGACATTTGAGCTGGGTCTTGGTGGAAACTTCTAAATGTTCAGAAAAAGTAGAAGGAGGGTACAGAGTCAAGACTATGGGTCCAGATACAAAACTGGGGAAGGTTTATGAGAGTGAAAAGTCTGGCCAGGTAAGCAGCCCTAGAAGAACTTCCTATTTTATCCACAAGAAGGAAAGTTAAATTTTTAGTGAATACACACTAAGTTCTTTTGATTTTTATTTTTTTTATATTCAGATAAAAATTATAAATAAACACTATACAAAGCAGTGACATTTTTTCTTTTTTTTGAATCTTGTGGCCAGAAATATTCAAGACGGGTTTGATACTGAGTGCAGGTTTTACTGAAATGACCAGCTGCCAATGCCAGATCCTAAACTTCTCTGATCTTTGAATACTGTTTAAAATAAGTCTTAACTTCTCCAAGATTGGATAATGCAGATTACAGGATGGGTATAAACTTATCTATGCAGGCTGATGTGCTTATCTATACTGCCTTTCCTTCCAGTACACTGAATGTTGGAGGCCATGTAATGATTTGACAAATTAGACATGAGGACAAGATGTGGCACATATATACAATGGAATATTACTCAGCCATAAAAAGAAACGAAATTGAGCTATTTGTAATGAGGTGGATAGACCTAGAGTCTGTCATACAGAGTGAAGTAAGTCAGAAAGAGAAAGACAAATACCATATGCTAACACATATATATGGAATTTAAGAAAGAAAAAATGTCATGAATAACCTAGGGGTAAGACAGGAATAAAGAGACAGACCTACTGGAGAACGGACTTGAGGATATGGGGAGGGGGAAGGGTGAGCTGTGACAAAGTGAGAGAGTGGCATGGACATATATACACTAACAAACGTAAGGTAGATAGCTAGTGGGAAGCAGCCGCATGGCACAGGGATATCGGCTCGGTACTTTGTGACCGCCTGGAGGGGTGGGATAGGGAGGGTGGGAGGGAGGGAGCCGTAAGAGGGAAGAGATATGGGAACATATGTATATGTATAACTGATTCACTTTGTTATAAAGCAGAAACTAACACACTATTGTAAAGCAATTATACTCCAATAAAGATGTTAAAAAAAAAATTATCCCACCAGATAGCTTTGCATACCAATGGCTACCCAATACGATGCTTTCCTTACCTTTTCCCCTAAGGCTATGCATGTAACTAAAATTGGTTTTGGCATAACAAACCAGCCCAGAATGACAAAAAATACCAAGAGAACAAATCTTTAGATTTGTAAAATTGAAGAGCTATGTTCACTGAAGTATGATTTTACCCATTAAAATTCTTTCGAAAAAAAAATAATGCTGACTATCACCATCCCAATGTTTTTCATAGTCTGATGTTAATATCTGCCAAAATTATACAAATACACTTTTCTGCAATAATTTGCATTAAAAGAGTAATATTCTTAAGAGAATCTAGAATGCTCTTTAATTGCTTTATCAGAAAATAAAATATATAGTTTCATTTCCCATATTTTAATACAACCTATTTATCTTTTTTCAGAGACTCAGTTGAGCATATATGTAAAATATAATGATGCATGCCCTATGCAAAGATAGCATTAAAAACAACAGATTTAATGTGAAACCAATAAGAAAACTTAACATTTCTCATCTGTTTCTCATTTGTATTAGGAGAATTTCTTATGACTAACTTTTGCACAAATCGTACCTTTTCATCCTTGAAACAAAGAATACTCAGCAGCATTTATAGAAACTCACAAGTAAACAAGTGTCATGTAACTAATCGACCATGTTTCCAGCTATAATTCCATTCTCAGTGAAAGGGGAAAAACGTCTTCCTGAATTTGAAACCCTCCTTTTACTTAGCATTTCTTGGAAATTAGAACAGACAGTTTGAGATCATGAATAATGACATAAAACAATAGAACCCTGTCACGTATAAACACAACTCAGGGGATGACAATCTCTGAATAATGCTTTGTAGACTTGTTTTCTCATTAGGACTTAAGTTATTTTTATAATTTCCTACAGGAACCATTTAGGACTGCACAAAGTTCAAAAGGAAAGCCAGCTAGTAAAGATACAGAAATTATTTCTGAGTTTACTCCTATGAAAGGATCTCTCTGGCGCCATTGTTATTTTAAGAGACAAATTGTTATTGTAGAGAAGAATCAGGTCATATTAAAATAAAGACAATGATTCTAAAGAGATTTCATCATATATTAAAATGGTTTTGAAGAAATATTCTCCTCTGTAGGTTAATGATAAAACATTTTTTAAAAAAAATTAGATTCCACATTTTGTGAGCATTACTGCTTTATTGAGAAAATGAGAAAAGAGGATTGAAAAGAAAATAAAAATGGGTAATTAGAAAATAATATCCCTGGTAGTTAGGGTTTTACACCCTCAAGCGCTTTTCAGATACAAGTGAATCCTGTCTGATGTAGATAAGCAGATTCAGGGTGGGTTCTTCACATGAGACCACACAGAATGTCCGTGACAAAGTTGGAATTAAGAGTTCTTGCCTCTTCTAGTTCCAATGGCCCAGCTTTCTACCAGCAACTTCTCATTCAAGAACTGATTTCAGGCAGGAAGTAAATACACATTCATAAAAATTTTAAGTGAGCTATGCCTTTGTCTTAAACTCTTTGATATAAAAGGGTTTTGTGCTTTTTTTTTTTTTTTTGGAGAATGATACATGTCCAAACTAGGAAGGAACTTATTGTTTCAAATAACAATAAGAATGGAAATATATTTGTTTCTCATTTCCTGAATTTTCTCAAACCCAGCTTTATCTTAGTTGCCTGATTCCTTTCCTAATTTAGAAGAAAACTTCAATCTTATTTATAGTTTAATTCAGCTAAAATTAAATTAGTAGATAGGTCAATTTACCTCTGACACCATTTGCTTTCTGTTAGCTGTTAAGTGCTGTAGTCACACCAATTCCCATGGGGGATATGAAACCAAATTTGACTTATTATATTTTCCTCTGTGGAAAAGCTTACAATGCTTAAATGAAAGACAGTTTTAAGAAGATTTGAAAGAATACAGAACATGAAAATTGTGAGGTCAGAATTTCTATGGCTAAATAGAGATTGAAATAGATAAAAATGACATCTAAATAGCTTGAGAAGAAAAAATATCAAATCCAACAGTCCAGAGCAAAAATTTCCCTCTGGAAATCTTGCTATTAATATTCAGAAGAGTACTGAATAGAAATTCAGGTAAAAGCAGAGGCTGTAATGGTGGAGAGAAAAAAATCCTTATTGAAGCTTGCCTGCTAAATTGTCCTGGAATCTAGAAACTGACCTATGTTCTCATTATTGCCTTCTTGAAAAACTGTAAGGAGCAGTTAACACTGCTCACGCCTTCATTGTTACCTTAAAAATAGTAACACTGTTACACATTAGCTGGGCCAGGTATTGAAGTTGGAATGCTCATAGGCTGACTTGGCAACTTCCATATCCCAAATGCAGAAATTAATCTGTGCCATTTAAGAAATTGCTTGGGAATATGTGCTTGGCAACAACCCCCTCCTGTTTACCACACACCTCTCAAAATGCCATGATTTTATGTGCAATGAGAGGCTAAAATAATCCAAGAATTTTGGATTGATCCCAACACCTAGGGAGCTCGGCCTGGAAATATAAGGAACATTGGATCAGAAAAGAACCTCAAAATTGCAGCTGAAGTCTGCAGTCTTGGCTTCTTTATGGAAAGGAGGCCATTATGAAGCAATGACATAGAAATAAAAATAAAACAAATAAATATTAATTACACATATGTAATAGACTCTTTATCCATCAATAGCATCCAGATTTTCATTATGGAATAAAGAGGACATGGTCTTCACATCTGGAATGTATGATGGTTTTGGAGGATGGAGAAGAAAGATAAGGAGGCCAAAAGGATGCCAAGGTTTTTAAACATGGATATTGAAAAAATAGTGGTGACATCATCAGAAATAGTAAAATTTGGAATTGTAAATGGTTTGGAAGAGAAATGCAGTGTATTTAATTCACATTTAATGAGCTCAAGGTAATAAACAGATACATTTATTAATACATTTATAAAATATATTTATTAATATTTCAGTGGAATATTCCATAGGTAGGGGGAAATATGAAACCTCAGCTTCAGTGAGTCTGAAGGTAGCGGTGTGCATTTAAATTCTTGAAAACAGATGTGGTGAGTTTCACATGCATTTCTTTAAGGGTAGAAAGTAAATCAGTGTGGGACTAACCAGACTTTTGGAAGTAGCAGAATTATGAGCTTATAAATGAGTCATATACAAACTGGACAAAGAGAAGTAATCAAATAAGCACAGTGTGATTTCATAGAGCCAAAGATATTCACAAATGTATTCTTTAACTTTGTCTACTGAGTTTGAAGTAGGTGTGGGATCAGTGGATTCAAGAACCACTGCTGGTTTTTGTTAGTGTAATTTCTGCTAAATGTTATGGATGAGAAATCAGATTTTAAAGAGTTAGGGAATGATAATAATGCCAAAATAATGTTAGTAGAAATAAACCACTAATAGGAGAAAGTTTACAAGAAAGAAAATAGGATAGTAGAATGAAAGAAGGTTAAGACAATACAATTCTGTTTTTAAAAAGCATTTTTCCAATTTATTGTTTTGTTAATAAATGAAAAACTCACTTGCAACACAGAGATGAGCATGTGCTGGTCAAAGAGGAAACAATAGTAAACAATCTAGTAAACAATAAATATTAGACTTTGTTTTCCTTCTCCAGAGAAAACTCTTTTTCCGTTTCCCCATCTTACAGGGATGGGGGCCCTTCACTATGCATAGCAAGATGTTTATTCTTCCACAAATTTTCATTAATATGTCCTTTACTACAATCTAAACTATTCACATACTACACATGATTCCTCGTCTGCCCTCCAGATTTCCAGGGAACTTTATCACTGTCTCATGTGACTTCAATTCCTCCACCAAGTCACATTTGTTGTAGGCACTCACTTGCATCATTTTTTAAAATGATTTCAACTCTTGTGTTTTTTCTAAAATGTACCTGTAAAGTAGTGTCTTCTTTAAAAATTGTGCATTATACTTTTTGATAGAATTCTGAATCATTCAACTTTTGCTACATTCTTTAGTGGTTTTAAAAAAAAAAGTGTTGGCTTGCAATATAACAGAGCAGAACATTTACATACGACTTAAAGTAAAGGCAATTACAAATGGAGAGACAAGGCCAAAGTGATAAAAATATATGGTTATCTTACTATAAGGACAACGATTACAGCAGTCAAATCAGTGAAGGATATTATTGATGTTTCCCTTTTCTAGCCTTTTGGAACAGACAGCTCCATGCTTTATTTTGCTGACAAGAGATGAATGTGCCATTCTAATGCCATTATAAAATTCCATGCCACTGGTTGAGACCACAGCCATATACTTTGAAAGCAAATGATTAAGTGGCAGAGTTCAAATTCAATTTTGAATTTGATTTACCTATTGCAAAAGTTAAGTAACAGTTTTCACCTAATTATAAAGCAAACCAAGATTGACTCTAAAGGAAGTAAATAAAAGAGAGGAAATGGTAAAATTACTAATGGATGGCACACTAACATACTTTAAAAAATTATATATTTTTAATTATTATATATTCTTTAATTATATATCATATCTATATATCTTGCCTTGGGGCAAAAACCAAATTCAATTGTCAGCATACATGTATAATACATAATTTTAGTAAGTGTATCAAATAATTTATCAAATCACTCTGCCATAGTTCTGTCAGGCTTAAGAGGACAAAGAGGAATTAAGTTGTGCCAGGAATATTGTTTGTACATTAAGCAACTAAAAACTTTAACTACAGTGCATATCTTGAATATTTTACAGATGGAAACTCTCATAAGTTTGTTATTAGAACAGAAGAAAAAGGTCATGTTTCAGAGAAAAATGATCAATTATTTTTTTCCATAATAGGTTACTTTGTCATTAATCTTACTGTACAGTTGAATTACCTGCAGGTGGTGCTTTGGTGTACTAGCATTTAAAATTAATATTCTTGCACTTTAAACAGATAACTGCTTAGTGAAAATTTCGGTCCAGAAGACAACATCTGTCAAATGATAGATAGCTTTCTTAGAAGCATATTAAATTCCAAAATCATTAAACTGACCATTTCTTACAGTTCTTTTTATATTCTGTTGGTAATAATATACTGCCTACATTCACAAATAACTGAACTTAATTCGTTTAGAGGGCTGATTCCTTAAGTATTTAATAAGGAATTCAAAAGTTATGAAAAAAATGAAGCTAAAAATTTGTTTAGAAAATGATAGTAACATATTTTCAAGATGTTTATCAGTATGCACACTCCACTATAAATACTGTTCTATAAACAGTATTTAACTAAATAATGTTATGCTCATAGTATTAGAGGAAGGTCTACACTCAATGTTTAGTCTCCCTTGGAAATGTGAGATACAGGACACAAGACATAGTGGGAGAACCTCATTGTGAAATATGCATAGACTTTGGAGTCAGAAAAGTCATACTCATCAACCCAGATCACCCAATTTTTTTTTAACATCTTTATTGGAGTATAATTGTTTTACAATGTTGTGTTAGCTTCTGCTGTATAACAAAGTGAATCAGCTATACATATACATATATCCCCATATCTTGTCCCTCTTGTGTCTCCCTCCTACTCTCCCTATCCCACCCTTCTAGGTGGTCACAAAGCACCGAGGTGATCTTCTGTACTATACACCTGCTTCCCACTAGCTATCTATTTTACATTTGGTAGTATATATAAGCCCATGCCACACTCTTACTTCATCCCAGCTTACCCTTCCCCCTCCCTGTGTCCACAAGTCCATTCTCTACATCTGAATCTTTATTCCTGTCCTGCCCCTAGGTTCTTCAGAACGATTTTTTTTTTAAGATTCCATATATATGTGTTGGCATACAGTATTTGTTTTTATCTTTCTGACTTACTTCACTCTGTATGACAGACTCTGTGTACATCCACCTCCCTACAAAGAACTCAATTTCATTTCTTTTTAAGACTGAATTATATCCCATCGTATATATGTGCCACATCTTCTTTATCCATTCATCTGTCGGACACTTAAGTTGCTTCCATGCCCTGGCTATTGTAAATAGAGATGCAATGAACATTGTGGTACATTACTCTTTTTGAATTATGGTTTTCTCAGGGTATATGCCCAGTAGCGGGATTTTTGGGTCGCATGGTAGTTCTATTTTTAGTTTTTTAAAGAAGCTCCATACTGTTCTCCATAGTGACTGTATCAATTTACATTCCTACCAACAGAGCAAGAGAGTTCCCTTTTCTGCACACCCTCTCCAGCATTTTTTTAACATCTTTATTGTAGTATAATTGATTTATAATGGTGCGTTAGTTTCTGCTTTAAAACAAAGTGAATCAGTTACACATATACATATATCCCCACATATCCTTCCTCTTGCGTCTCCCTCCCACCCTCCCTATGCCACCCCTCTAGGTAGTCAGAAAGCACCAAGCTGATCTCGCTGTGCTATGTTGCTACTTCCCACTAGCTATCTATTTTACATTTGGTAGTATTTATAAGTTCATGCCACTCTCTCACTTTGTCCCAGCATTTATTGTTTGTAGATTTTTTGATGATGGCCATTCTGACTGGTGTGAGGTGATACCTCATTGGAGTTTTGATTTACATTTCTCTAATGATTAATGATGTTGAGCATTCTTTCATGTGTGTGTTGGCAGTCTGTATATCTTCTTTGTAGAAATGTCTATTTATGTCTTCTGCCCATTTTTGGATTGGGTTGTTTGTCTTTTTGATATGGAGCTGCATGAGCTGCTTGTATATTTTGGAGATAAATCCTTTGTCAGTTTCCTCATTTGCAAATATTTTCTCCCATTTTGACGGTTGTGTTTTCATCTTGTTTATGGTTTCCTGTGCTATGCAAAAGCTTTTAAGTTTCATTAGATCCCATTTGTTTATATTTGTTTTTATTTCCATTTATCTGGGAGGTGGGTCAAAAGGGATATTACTGTGATTTATGTCATAGAGTGTTCTGCCTAGGTTTTCCACTAAGAGTTTTATAGTGTCTGGCCTTACATTTATGTCTTTTATCCATTTTGAGTTTATTTTTGTGTACGGTGTTAGGGAGTATTCTAATTTCATTCTTTTACATGTAGCTGTCCAGTTTTCCCAGCACCACTTATGGAAGAGGCTGTCTTTTCTCCATTGTATATTCTTGCCTCCTTTAGCAAAGATAAGGTGACCATATGTGCTTGGGTTCATCTCTGGGCTTTCTATCCTGTTCCATTGATCTATCTTTCTGTTTTTTTTGTGCCAGTACCACACTGTGTTGATTACTATATCTTTGTAGTATAGTCTGAAGTCAGGGACCCTGATTCCTCCAGGTCGGTTTTTCTTTCTCAAGATTGCTTTCTCTATTCAGGGTCTTTTGTGTTTCGATACAAATTGTGAATTTTTTTGTTCTAGTTCTGTGAAAAATGCCATTGGTAGTTTGATAGGAATTGCATTGAATCTGTAGATTGCTTTGGGTAGTATAGTCATTTTCACAATGTTGATACTTCCAATCCAAGAACATGGTATATCTCTCCATCTGTTTGTGTCATCTTTAATTTGTTTCATCAGTGTCTTATAGTTTTCTGCATGCAGGTTTTTGTCTCCTTAAGTAGGTTTATTCCTAGGTATTTTATTCTTTTTGTTGCAATGGTAAATGGGAGTTTTTCCTTAATTTCTCTTTCAGATATTTAATCATTAGTGTACAGGAATGTAAGAGATTTCTGTGCATTAATTTTGTATCCTGCTACTTTACCAAATTCATTGATTAGCTCTAGTAGTTTTCTGGCAGCATCTTTAGGATTCTCTATGTATAGTATCATGTCATCTGCAAACAGTGTCAGCTTTACTTCTTCTTTTCTGATTTAGATTCCTTTTATTTCTTTTCCTTCTCTCATTGCTGTGGCTAAAAATTCCAAAACTATGTTGAATAATAGTGGTGAGAGTGGACAACCTTGTCTTGTTCCTGTTTTAGAGGAAATCGTTTCAGTTTTTCACCATTGAGAATGATGTTGGCTGTGGGTTTGTCATATATGGCCTTTATTATGTTGAGTTAAGTTCCCTCTATGCCTACTTTCTGGATTTTTTATCATAAATATGTGTTGAATTTTGTTGAAAGCTCTTTCTGCATCTATTGAGATGATCATATAGTTTTTCTCCTTCAATTTGTTAATATGATATATCACATTGATTTGCATATATTAAAGAATGGTTGCATTCCTGGGATAAACCCCAACTGATCATGGTGTATGATCCTTTTAATGTGCTATTCGATTCTGATTGCTAGTATTTTGTTGAGGAGTTTTGCATCTATGTTCATTAGTAATATTGGACTGTAGTTTTCTTTCTTCATGACATCTTTGTTTGGTTTTGGTATCACGGTGATGCTGACTTCGTAGAATGAGCTTGGGATGGTTAATGCCAACCACAATTGGCATTAACCATCCTCCCTCTGCTATATTTTGGAAGTGTTTGAGAAGGATAGATGTTAGCTGTTCTCTAAATGTTTGATAGAATTTGCCTGTGAAGCAATCTGGTCCAGGTAATTAAAGTTGGGAAAAGATTCAGATTGTGTAAATGTATACAATAATAAAAATATTATGCTTGGATCATACTAAAGTACAGACTGTCTTGTCAATAGTATTATTTTTATGATCATAAGTCTCCATCATAACTGAATTGTTTTAGTCGTGTAGAAGCCAGTAAATATATGTTTTTAAAAAAGGCTTACTCTCCTAGAATACTCAGTTGCCTCCAGGCACCTAGGGTATATGATATGGAGCAATTATCTCATAAACTATAGTAAATTATCACACTTAGACAGCAAAGTTCACTTCTCTAGGGAATAGTATATGTATAACCTTGTCTTTGAAATTTTCCCATTCAAGTTAGCACTAAGCTAGATCCCTAGCATGCTATACGAATATTCCATGAGTTATGTAAGGCATCTTTGACTTTTTGTGATTAGAAAAAAAAAAATCCCTCCACACTTCATTCAAACCAGTCACAAGTCCTAGAGTTCTGGCCAAATTCCAGATTAAACAATGACATTCTGCTCTACATACCAAACTTTCCTTCACAGAAGAGAAAAATAGAAAATTCAGTCCACTCTTTCATGAGATTTTAGACAGCAATTATATGTCCAAAGACAAAGCAAATATTGAAACTAGATTTGCAACACCAAAACATTCCACAAAGTGAGGTATAAGCACGTGTGCCAATGAACAGAGGAGTAAATCACGTTCAGAACCTTAATTAACTGTGTGGCCCATGAGTTGGCATTGAGGAGTTATGACATGAAAGGGATCTGAAACATAAGAAGTTTCCAAAAGAGAGTCTTATGTCATGGAAAGGTGTTAAGACTCTAATTCAGAGGATTTTTCCATTGGCTCCAGAGAAAGATTTGTCCTGAGTAATGCGTTCATGACGAGAAATTTAATAACAAGGATGAAACCGTTTTACTGAGAATGATTCAAGAGGGCAGAGCCTTGGGTACTCGAGTAGTTGTAACTGACACCACTAAGAATGACTGCATTTCCTCACATATGTCTTCAGTTACATCCTGCATTTCTGATGAAAACAAGGTTACTAGATGGTCACTAATGGTAGCTTTTCTGTGCCATGCATTCAATTTGTTTTTTATTAAATTCTAGTCCTAATCTTTTATAATAATTCTAGGGAAAGACTCGAGTTACGTTTCTTGTAAATAAAATTATTCCATTGCTAAGTAAGAATGCATAATGATAGACAAGAAAAGGAAACGTTTAACCTGTTACAAAAAGCAAATCATCTTCACGTTCTCCTTGAAAGAATTCTTATCTACCACTGTAGTGGATAATTACATGGAAAAATCAGTAAACGGAAACTATCTATTTATATATAAAAACTAACACGTTTGAGAAAACATTAGATTCTTTCAAATTTTTATTAAAATGGAACAGATTTATTATCCCATTTTATCTTTTACACATACAGGTGCATTAACCACAATTGGCATTAACCATCAAAGAGTTTCAAATATTTTATTCAGAAATGAAATCACAACTCCCATCAAGGCAGTGGATTTCAATTCCTGGTGCTTCTTTAAACGCTGAAGAACTCAGAAGTCTGAACACAAAAATAATTAAATAAATAGAAACAACGCTGTAATTTCAAAGTGTTAAAAGAACTGAGAACAATTCTAATACCTGGGCCCTACTCCTGGAAAATATAAAATCAGAATAAAGAGGTAGAAAGCTGGCCATCAGCTATTTTTTTTAAACTCCCCAAGTGTGCATCTTGGCATCTTGAATTGAAAAATGCTCTAAAGAATGTTTTACATTTAAAATATTCATACAGAGGCCAAGATCCTGTTCTAACAATCTAATTAATTGGTATGAAATAGTGAGGGGTTCATGCTCTTGAAAACTATGGTGTGAACAAGGGGTCTCTCCTACACCTTCCCAGGGACAGTTGCTAATAAACTCTTTGAAGTTAAATCTCCATGAAAGGGCAATGCAAAAATGCTTTTTATAACTGGAAATGAATCAGACAAGCTTCTCAGCTACTCCCTTACCAAATTCCAGTAAAGCTCATGTTATTTGGCTTTTGGCTCTTTTTCCCTAACTCCTGTTGCGACTTAATTCTGCTTCAGTCCTATCCAAATTACCACTCTTGAAAGATTCTGCTTAGCAAAGAATTTTTCAAGCTATATTATCAGTTCTTTTCAAAATGGCATTTTGGAGTCTCAACAAATATCATTTTAATACTAAAAATCCCTCTAGTAATTCAATTACTTTGGGATTTTTTCATATGTGTGAAAAAGAGTATTTAGCTCCAAGAATAGGCAGACTTCTAAGGTCAGGCAATTTTGCTAGTTTTTTTTTTTTTTTGTGAGTATTTTCATTTAAAGTTCAAAATGAGTTCAGCAGATTAGAATCCCAGATTAACTAGAAGTTGTATATTATCCCCATTTTTATTATTAAAAGGTGAAATTAAGCCATTGCATTTATCTTCAGGAGGCTCCTTTGTAGCTAATAAAGTTACAAACTGTGGACAAAACATTTCACTTGTTTTTACCTTTAACAGTAAAAAATTATACAAATGATTCAGCTAAGGTTTTATCCCCGCCTGTGTAACTAGAATGCTTCTAACCTGAGGCAGTATATAAGGTGTTTTGCCTGAACATCTGCAAGTCATTATCTGAACACCCAGCATTAGCCCATGTCTAATCTTTTGTTTTGCTCCTTCCTTCCTTCATTCATTCAACTAATGCTTTTTAAACATTTCTATATCTGATGCATTGCAGATACAGCAAAATCACAGGGGAAAAAAAAATCCCTGTCTTCATAGACTTTGCATTCCTATAGGATAGAGTGAAAATTAACACTGTAAATTTTGGAGACCGGATTACCAGCTGATAAGTGCTAAAGGAAAATAGAAGTGAAGAGGGTGTTAGGAAATTTGGGGCAGTATATATGGTGTTCACATCATAGTGTCGAACTTTAGTGGGACCTATTGAAAAGGTGAAATTTAAATAAAGAACCGGAAGAGGGGAGGAATGGATGCTGAGCTGTCTGGGGATAGAGACCCCAGGTGGAGGGATGTTAAAAGGGTTTGAGGAACAGTTACGAGACCAGTGTCCAAAGAGATGAGGATGGGAAGCATGGGGGCAGATCATGGAGGGCCTTTTGTCTCATAATAAGAATAAGAAGTGACATGGGAAATTACTAAGTTGTTTGAACAATGGAGAAAAGTGATCTGATTTTTGGTTTAACAGAGTTGCTTTGGGTAATATATTGAGATAGGAAAGTGGTGATCATGGGCCTAAGTAGAGAGAAAAGTTAAGAGTTAAGGGTAGGAATGAAAAGGCAGAGAGAGACACACACACACACACAGAGATTATACAAATTTTTTTAAGAAAAATTTTATCTGAAGTTTAACACAAACACAGGAAACTGCCCAAATCATAAATGCTCAACTAGAGGAGATTTCCAAATCTCATGTATGGGTGTATCAATCACCCAGAACCAGAAAGTGTTACCAGCATCACCAAAGCCTCCTCTCTCCCCTCTAGGTATCTCTTCACTTCCTGCCCAGATATAACCACTGTCCTAACTTGCAACAACATATACTGGTTTTGCATGTTTTTGAATGTTTTACAAGTTTTTGAATGTTTTATAAATTGAATCAAATAATATTAAACCATTTCCTGTCTGGAACTTTTTGATCAATTTATGTTGATAAAATTTATCCTTCTTGCTGTGTAGAGTAATTGTTTAATTGGTTGATGCAGTTGTAATAGCCCTTTAATATGTTCATGAAATTGATGCTTGTTTATTAATCTTGTATCCAGAAGATGGCTAAACTCATTCTAATAATTAATCACTGGGTTCTTTTGGATTTTCTAGGTAAAACTGAAGTTGCCTATGAAAAAAATGAAAATTTATTTTTCGTTTCCCATCTTTATAACTTTTATTTATTTTTCTTTCTTCCTGGCCCTAAACAGAGCTTTTAACATTGAAAATAAATGGTGATAGAAGATATCCTTGACTCATTTCTAATTTGCTAAATTTTCAATATTTCAATAGTAAGTCTGATATTTGTGCTAGTTTATTTTTAAATACCTATGTGCTAGTTTATTTTTAAATATCCAATTAAAGAAGTTCTATTCCAATTGTATGACATAAGCTTATAACAAATGGGAGTAAAACTTTATCATTTTTTTCTACTACATTGAAATAATCTTATGATTCTTCCCTCATTCTGTTAATGCAGTGAATTACATTAATTGACTGTCAACTGTTAAACCAATCTTGTATTCATTGAATAAACACTACTTAATACTGAAAGTCCATGCTGATTTTATCACTGCATTTGGTCTGCTTATATCTTGTTTAGGATATTTGCATACCTGTTCGTAAAAGAAATAGGCTTATAATTGTCCTTTCCTATAATGTCCTTGTCTGGTTTGGAGAAGTACAGGCCTCATAAAACAAATTGGAATGTATTTTCTTTTTTCTCTTATTTAGAAGATTTTGATATGTATGGATTGATGCTATATTTTCCCTTAAATGTTTGAAAGAATGTATTGATACAGTCATCCGGGTCTGGGGTTCTCTCGGAACAAAAGTTTTAAATTATGAACTCAATTTTTAAAATAGATCTAGGA
Source organism: Lagenorhynchus albirostris (assembly GCF_949774975.1). NCBI lineage: Eukaryota > Metazoa > Chordata > Mammalia > Artiodactyla > Delphinidae > Lagenorhynchus > Lagenorhynchus albirostris. The sequence goes on from NC_083099.1 coordinate 128,772,039, forward strand.
CTATTCAGATGTTTATTTATCCTTGTGTCACCTTTAGTAAATTGTGTTTTTCTAGGAATCTGCCTATTTCACCTAAAATTTCTAATTTATTGGCACAAATTTATTGGTATGAATAACCCTATTAACCATTTAACTATGGTAAAATAAATCTCTTGACATAGACTTGTGTTCTTGAGGTGGCTTCCTGGTTATTCTTAAGTAATTACCATATTTTTTTAAGATTGGGCATACAACCTTGAAGGCAGAGCATTACCCAACCCTGGGGAATGGAATTAACTATGTACAACAATGTGTGGAGTAGCACTGATATGGGCCACATTTCCCAATGGACAGAGTTAAGGTAATAAAGGTCATTATTCATACACAGCACAATTATGGTATATTCAGGCAATGTGGCTGCTGGGTTCTCTCCACAGCAGGCAGAATAAGTAGGGTGTGTTTGCAGGGTCAACTTCTCCAGCTTCTCCACCATGATTAGATGGGTAAATCCCAGGGCTATTGGTCAGTTAAATTCAACCCTGGGTGGAAGCTCCATTACATTCCCCCATCTAGTTGTTGCTAAAGAGACCAACATAATAGAGTCTATAGATAATGTGAATAAATCTTATACCAAAATGCCCACTTGGCCTCAATTCTTTACTTGTAAACACCAGTGTCCTATACCCTGGAGAGAAAGGCATGTGAGTAGTAGGTTTCCACTAGCAAACTCACCTGAAATTTCATATAATAATAAATAGCCAGCACTCTAAAAACATATTGTTCTTTGGCAGAAGCTAGAATATTTAAAAATGGTGAACAAAGTAGCTGACTACCCTAAAAGTAGCACATTAACAATGGCTAGGAGAAATATGCTGATAAACATTGTAAGAAAGTGTTTGAGTAAATGGAGAAACAGACTGAGATAGGTTTTGTAAGATATGAGTATATTAAGTAATAATTTTATATGGAAGAGGATTTACAAGCAATGAGAGTTGGGTAAGGATTGCAAAATGTTTTCACTTTATAACTGTCACCAAAAAGAGGGGAGGCTCCTTTAAAAAACATTGAAAGGCTTTTTGGCTTTAAAATTGAGAAGCCAGGAAAGGGATGCTTATTTATGAAATCAGCAGACATTTATTGATCAACTATGACAGAGAACACAACATTCAGAGTTTTTCACTCCTTTACAATTTAGACACTCGTTGACAGCAAAGTCAGTGTAAGAGCTGGTTTGCTTTTATTTCATTATTCACTGTGACCACTTCCAGAAATGTTAACAGAGCCAAAATAAAACAGGAAAACCCCACTCAGAGAACATGAAGATTGATGAAAAGAAGTCAGTCGAATGGGAAACCGGCACTTAGGTCATCATATTTCACTTCAGCACATCAAAAGCTTATTCACATGATGTTCTACGAAATACCTGACTGGTACTCTCCAAAATTGTTAAGGGCATCAAAAGAAAAAGGAAAATCTGAGGAACTGTTACAGCCTAAAGAGACGTGACTAAATAAAATGTCCTAGTCTACATGGGCTCCTGGAACAGAAAAAAAAAATGACTTAGGTAAAAATTATAGAAATCAATCTGAATGAAATGTGAACTGTAGTTAATAATAATGCATCATTATTCACTCATTAATCAGGATAAATGTATCATACTAATGTGAGATGTTAATAAAAGGGGAATCTGGGTGTGGGATAAATTGGAACTCTGTACTATTTCACAACTTTTCTGTAAAACTAAGTCAATTCTAAAATAATGTTATTTAAAAAATAATAGTTAAACAAATATATTCACTGAAAACAAAGTTAAATTAACTTTGTCTCAATTTCTATAGCATTATTATGCAACTATTGAATAAACTATCTGGTTGTGGCAATATATTTACAACACAACCTCTCATTTTATGTATACTCATTACAGGACAACCCATGACTACATAGTTAAATATGGCTGGGCAGATGTTTACTATTAATTCAGCAATTTTCTTTGAGCACCACCATGTGTAAGAAAGTATATTCTAATTACATACTTTGGTAAATACCTTAGTAAATCAGAAACAAATCTTTGTTCAATCTAGCAGAGGACATGATACATACAAGAGCCTATCATACAACACTGAAAGTAGTAAGACTCTAATGGATGCTCTAGTATGTCACTCAGATCCTGCCTTTGGAACAGAGGCTTCCATTCCTACCACCTGTCATATCAGTAACATTTTTAGAGCTCAGTGATTTTGGATATTCCAAAACACACCCTCCAAAGAAAGGAACCAATTATTGCATCTTGCACCTCCCAGCACTAAGAAGGAAGACCAAAGCTTGCTATGTACCTTAGAGTTCAGGAGCACTACATACTACTCTTGTAAAGTACTACTTCTATGGATATATTTTCTGGATAGCAAAGGAAGGCTGACAATTCTGAGTTAACCAGAGCAAGAAAAGACCCTGAAGTGGGTTGTGGGCCAGCCAACCATTCATAGGACTTGGCAGTTTCTGTAGTTCTAGAGGTACCTGTGGTGGAGAAGTATACCCTGAGGATTTTATGTCTAGTCTCAATAAGGGTATAAAAATATAGAACCCTAGCATTCTGTAGGAAGGCCATATTCAGTAGAAAACTAAGTACGATTTGAAAATGAACTTTTGTTGTGCTACTGGGACATGTAGAGACAAAATGGCCATGGATAGAAAGTGACCATGCAATCTGAGCTGCCCACCATGAGGTGTGTTCTCTCAGACTAACTATGTTCTAAGATTGGATGACCCAGAAGCAGTCCATCATAAAATGAAAGTGATACTGAAAGGATCAGATGGAAGCAGAGCCAGAAGAGACATAAGCAATCTGTACAAGCAGGTAGTTCAGCCAATCAAAAGTGATTGGTGATATAGTCCAAAATGTACCGATGTTACATCAATGCTTCGTCCTCAACTCATACATTCAGAAATAAATAATTTAAGATAAAAATATCGAGGTGTTCCATATTTCAAAATTCCAATGGATTTTTTTAGAGAAATAGAAATAACATTCTAAATTCATATAGAATCCCAAAAGGCCCTGAATAGCTGAAGCAATATTGAGCAAGAAGAAAGCTGCAAGCATCACACTTCCTGAGTTTAAAATATATTATAAATCTCCAGTAATCTAAACTGTATATACCAACATAAAAACATACATATAGACCAATGGAGCAGAATACAGAGCTCAGAAACATCTCCACCCATACACTGTCAACTGATCATCAACAATAGTGCCGAGAATACACAATGGGGAAAGGATAGTCTCTTCAAGGAATGGTGCTGAAAAGATTTGCAAAAGGATAAAATTTGACCTATCTTACACTATACACAAAAAAAGAACTAAAGATGGACTAAAGACTTAAATCTAAGTCCTGAAACTGTAAAATTCCTAGTGGAAAACATAGAGAAAATCTCTTTGACATTGTTCTTGGAAATGTTTGTTTTTGTTTGTTTTTTCGCATATTACACCAAAAGCACAGGAAACAAAAGCAAAAATAGACAAATGAGATTTTCTTTTAACTAAAAACGTTTTGCACAGCAAAAAGAACCATCAGCAAAAATGAAAAGGCAACCTAAAATGGGAGAAAATATTTACAAACAACATATCTGATAAGGGGTAAATATCCAAAATATACAAGGAATTCACACAACTCAGTAGCAATGAAACCAATAACCCAATTGAAAAATGGATAGAGAACATAAATAGACATTTTCCCAAAGAAGACATACAAATGGCTAACAGGTACGTGAAAAGATGTTCAACATCACTAATCATCAAGAAAATGCAAATCAAAACCACAGTGAGATTTCACCTCACAGCTGTAGGATGGCTATTATCAAGAAAAAAGAAAAGATAACGTGTTGATGAGGATGTGGAGAAAAAGGAATCCATGTATCCTTGTACGCTGTTGGTGGGAATGTAAATTGATTCAGCCACTATAGAAAATAATATGGAGTTTCCCTCAAAATATTAAAATAGAGCCATCATATGATCTGGCAATCCCACTCTGGGTAGATATCTAAAGGAATTGAAATCATAATTTCAAAGAGGTATCTGCATTCCCATGTCCATTGCCACGTTATTCAGAATAAACAAGACCTAGAAGCAACCTAAATGTTCATTAATGGATAAATGGATGAAGAAAAAGTGGTATTTACATACAATGGAATATTATTCAGCCTTAGAAAAAAGGGATATCTTGCCATTTGTAAAAATATGGATGAACCTTGAGGACATTAGAGTAAGTGAAATAAACCAAACACAGAAGAACAAATACTCTAGGATTCCACTTACGTAAGGTATCTAAAATGTCAAACTCATAGAAGCAGAGCATAGAAGGGTAGTTAATAGGAGCTGGAGGGAAGGGGAAATGGGGAGACGTTGGTCAAAGGGTAAAGAGTTTAGTTACACAAGATGAATAAGTCGTAGAGAGCTATGTACAGCACAGTGTCTATAGTTAAAAATACTATATTGTATACTTAAAAGTTTGCTAAGAGGGAAAATCTTTGGGGTAGTTCTTATCACAAAAAAATAAATAAATAAATAAAAAATAAAAGAGTATGGGAGGAAATTTTTGGGGTTGTGGATATATTTTTGGCATTGATTTTGGTGATGGTTGCAGTGATATATACTTATACACAAAGTTATCAGGTTGTATATATTAAATATGTACATGTTTAATGTTGACATACAGTTCTTTGTATGTTAATCATACCTCAAAAAAGAGTGTGTGTGTGTGTGTGTGTGTGTGTGTGTGTGTGTGCATTTTAAGTTAATACAAAAAGCTGCTCATTGGGTTTTGAAGAACTGAAAAGATCAACTGTAGGAAGAAAGTATCGTCCTTAGGGCTTGTGGGACAAAGAGAAGCATTTGAAATTATTAAAATTTAGAGTCCTGGGGAAAGTGCCCCCAGAAAGCTGAAATCCATATCTCTAAGGAAGAAGGATCACTTGGTAGGTACATGTGTCTCTGAGAGAAAACAGTGAGGTGTGGTTGTGAGTGCGGGAAAGACCACAAATGCTACTATTGAAACAACAGCACTATAAGGTGAGAAATTGTTCTTGCATTGATGCTAATAGAAATAGGAAGCAAAAACTGGAAAATAAAACAAATAAGATAGTCTCTATTTCCTTAACCAGTCCCTTCAACATTTTGATCTTCTTCTTAGAGAGATGGCCAAGCTTATTAGTGAGTCCCCTGCCAAAGCAGGAAAGAGGTCCACAGAGGCCAGGCTTAGTATCACACAGCCAAGTATAGAAGGATAGATTTGTACAGGTATACCTCACATAAATGAAGAATATCAAGCAAGAAAAGAGATACTAATTGCAGACATCTTAAAGGGTTCAAGATGTCAGCAAAAAGAAATGTTATGAAATATTATGATGGCATTGGAAGCAAAGCTATTGATGGTCAAAACTGGTTTTCAGAATTATTTTCAGAGCAAGAAGAGGTAAAAACACACATGAGAAAGAATGTGAGATAATTCCAAGTTCTCATTAAATGGCTGGGGAAACAATTTACCAATGGACTTAACAAGCTCAAGAAAGAAACAGCAAGTCCAGGTTATTGACAAATGAAGTACGGGTGTTATGACACTAGTCCTATTTTCTGCAAGGTAAGTAAGTAAGACAACGTCTGAGCAATAACTGAGTGGTGTTATCGACTGCCTGTGGGTTACAGGAGAAAAAATGCTCTATAAGTAGCACACATGACAGACTGCAATATTTTGAGACAGAGAAAGCAAATATATCTCTATCTTTAAAACTTTTTACTGTAATCCTAGAAGTGATAATCAGTAAATTCTGATGAATTACCACTCAAGCTCTGTAGTTAGGTAATTGTGGGATTATTTTAAATAATTAATCATAAATTGATTTTTTCATCAAAAAATAATACAGCTTCTTGGGAAAAAATACACATTATTAAATATACTAACCATAAGAATGAAAGTCACCCTTTTCTCAATCCAGTGCAAATCCCAAAGCTTTCTTTGTTTTTGTCTATCTTTTCAGAAAGTTATACTTATGCTGTTCTGCAGCTTCTTTATCTACTCAATAATATATCATTGGCATATTAACGAATTGATTCTTTCAGATACAGTTCACTCTTTTTTAAGCTTTAATTTTATTTTTATTAATTTTATATTTTATTGAAGTATAGTTGATTTACAATGTTGTGTTAGTTTCAGGTGTACAGCAAAGTGATTCAAGTATACGTACATATATACCTATTTTTTTCAGATTATTTTCTTTTATAGGTTATTATAAAATTTTGAGTATAGTTCCCTGTGTTACACAGTAGGTCCTTGTTGGTTATCTATTCTATATATATAGTGTTTATGATAATTCCAAGTTCCTAATTTATCCTTCTCCCCTCTTTCTCCTTTGGTAACCATAAATTTGTTTTCTATGTCTTTGGGTCTATTTCTGTTTTGTACATTCATTTATTGTATCTTTTGTTTTAGATTCCACATATAAGTGATATCATATGATATTTATCTTTGTCTAGCTTACTCCATTTAGTATGATAATCTCTAGGTCCATCCATTTTGCTGCAAATGGCATTATTTCATTCCTTTTTATGTCTGAGTAATATTCCATTGTATAAACATACCACATCTTCTTTATCCGTTTATCTGTCAATGGACAACAATTCAATCTTTTTAATAGGAACAGGGTATGGACATCAGCTTCTGTGATTAATTTCTGTTCATGGAGAATGGGGTGGTTTCCAGGATTCTTTGTAAATACAACCTAAGCTGCAGTGAACATCCTTATTCATATAACTTGGTGAATTTGTGTGGGTAAATCCATCATATAAATATCTCAAAATGGCATTGAGGGTAGTCAACGTTTAAAATTTTGATGGATAATGCAATTTTGCCACCTCAAAATTTTACATCACTCTGTATACAAAGGTTTTATTCTCTCACACTCCTGATACAGGAGACCAATAGACATTTTCACCTTTGTCAGGTTTCCTATGTAATATATATTAATATCTCATGTTTTATGGTTATTTTAATAAGTAATATATAAGTCTGAGCAATTTTTATGCTTATTATAAATCATATTTGTATGAACTCCCTAGTCATAGGTATTAACTCTTTGTACATAAGGAAAATCAGCAATTTTCCCAGATGTATGTTATAGATACTAGATTATCAGTTGTGAGTTTATTTGAGGGATTTGTTTATGGTGTCATTGTTATTCCAAGTTTGTTTCTTGTTGTTATTTTTAGTAGTCATATTTATCAATGTTTTCCTTTATGTTTTTTTTTAACCTACTACTTATGTTCACCTAGAAATTTTACGGTGTCATATTTTACAGGTAAATATTTGATTCATTTTGAAATTACTGAAATGGCTAATCGTGTGTCCCAACATCATTTACTCAATAATATGTTCCCTCTCCACTTATTTGAAGTGCTATCGTTATCACATACTAAATTCCTACATGTTTTTATTTCTGGTCAGTCTATTTTCTTTCATTGACAGCTGGTTTATAACTATACAAGTGCTAACCCATTTTAATTGTTGTAGCTTTGTAGTATAATATATTGCCTACTTGCACCTCATTATTTTCTTTTAAAAAAATTCTTAACTTGCATGTATATTTTTCTTAATAAATATTAATATTATTTTCTCAAATTCCAAAAAGGAAACATCTGTTGGTTATTTATCTGTAATTGTATTGAACTTACAGTATAATTTACAAACTGTTATTCTTACTCTAGTGAATCACCTACCTAAGAATGAATCTAAATAAATATAAATGAGGTCTCTCTTTTGCTTTATTCAAGTTTTACTTTATAAATTCACCATATTTAATAGGTATTTAAACTCTTTGGCTATTATTGTAAATAAGGCTTTCTTTTCATTATATTATCTTTCCAATTATTATTTTTATAAAGAATAGCTATGTTTTAATATTAGATTCATTTACTTCTTGTCCTGTGTAATTTGTTGTTCATATTTTTGTTGACTGATTGATTCCAGAGAAAATATATGTCACATATTTTGTAATTTGCAATAATTTGGCCTTTCAAACATTTTTTTAACTAACTTAAGTTTATAAATAATGGTAAAATACACATAACATAAAATTTACTATCTTAACCATTTTTAAGTGTACAGTTCAGTAGTGTCAAGTACATTCACATTGTGGTACAGCCAATATCCAGAACTTTTTTCTTGCAAAACAAAACTTAATACCCATCAAAAACAAATTCTCATTACCCTGCCATCCAGCCCCTGGCAACCACCTGCCTTTCAAAATTTTGAATGATACTTGGAGAGTATCTTCTGTAGTGTCAAGTACATTCAGTGTCAGTAGTGTCAAGTACATTCACATTGTGGTACAGCCAATATCCAGAACTTTTTTCTTGCAAAACAAAACTTAATACCCATCAAAAACAAATTCTCATTACCCTGCCATCCAGCCCCTGGCAACCACCTGCCTTTCAAAATTTTGAATGATACTTGGGTTTTGTTTTGTTTTGTTTTGCTTTTTGGTGTATTGACCATACTTCCATAATGACATCAAATAATATCTGTTACAGAGACAATCTTTTTTTTTTCTTTTTGACACCTGTAATGAGAATATGTCAAATTATTAACTGTAAATAGCAAGATTAATTTTGACAGAGAAGGAATTTATTGAGAGGATATTGACTAGCTCACAGAACTGCTGGATCTAATGGTGAACAGACAGAAAACAGGCAGAGACCAGAGAGGTCAGGCAGAATGGTGCCACAAAGCAAATTCAGTGAGGACATCATGATACTACTGCCGAAACCCAGATACTGGAGACTGTATTGTTCCAAACTCTGACACTGGCCCTAGCCACTGGTTGCTCATCACTGAATTCCATCATCAGCATCATGGCCATGGTCTCCCTATGATCTGGGAGCTGTTGCTTCCTTGTCATCACTGTCAGGGCAGGAATTCTCTGTATTCCCAGGTCCCTACTCTAAATCTGAGCCAGGTTTTGTTTAATTGGCCATGTTCAATTGCAAGGAGTGGGGACATGTGTGTGCAGAAATGAGTCTCTTTTGCTTTGTTTTCTTGTTTAATTTTGTTTGGGATTTGGCTTCTACAGTGAAAGTCAATCTTTAGCGTCCACTGCAGTACATAAAGTGGGGAATCCCATGTAGGAAGATCTCAAGTGCTAAAAAGACATATAAACTATGTCCAATTCATAATGATTCTAGGACTTTACAATTGAGCTTGGATCAGCTCTAGGCAACCTCTCTAAATCTAGTCCAAATGTTCATCTATTGAAGATAATTACACTTGAATGTTAGGCTATTTGGAACTTTCCTAGATTTATTGATTTGTTCTCTCATCCTTCTTGGACTAGAAGAGTAGCCAAGGTGAAAAAGATATAATAGAACAAGCACAAGCACACAGGCCTCTTAAAATGTAGGCTCAGTAATGTATGATAATACTTCCACCCCATGCCATTGGCCAAAGTAAGTTGTATGGCTAAGTCCAAAGTCATGAGAAAAACAGACAAACAAACATGTTCTGCCACAACAAGGTTGCTTTATGGGTATAGAGGAGGGAAGGGGGGTGCTGGGTCCAACTGCCCAATCTATGACAGGGAGGCAGCTTAGCAGAATAAGAAGATCACCATCTTCAGAGCCTATAAACCTAGATTTGAATGCCAGTTTTGTTCATTATCATCAGTTGTAAAATGGAGATGGCATCCATCTAATTTGGTTCTTGTAAAGATTCATGAGATAATGAATATAATGGATTTGGCATATATAATAGCTCAATAAAAAGCAGTTCAGTGCCTATTAATATACAGTTTGGGGAAATAATAATGTAGTGATACTCAGCCAGCTGCCTATAATAATTTAGTGAATAATAAATCCTGTCCATTTAGCCAAGTACTCCAAATTATTTGTCTTAGTCAATTTAATAAATATTCTTTCACAATTCAGGTTTTTTAAAGATGTAATTGTGTTGCATCAGTACATCAATACTATACTCTTTCAGGAAGTTCATTTCCTTTTTTAAATCATAGTTAATAAACCCTCTTTCTTTTTTTGTGTGAGTTATCATAAAGCAACAGCACTATAATTTTTAGATTGATGTCACTTACGCTGAAGATGTTTAGAAATATAGATTATCTGCATGAGATAAGAGGTTGCTTGTTATTTTCCCTAATTCGCTCTTCAGGCTTGCTTTTGGTGAGGAACAAAATTAAATTAAGGTGTGACAAAGACTCTCTCCTTGACCAAACTTTAGTCAGGCTCCTCTGAACCCACTTTTTCACTAAGCTTCCGCCTTGGCCTTCATCCTTCTTGGGACAGCATAACCCAGCTTTAGCATGAATCCTGCTAAGTCAGTAAAGAGAGAACCCCTCATCCTTGGTGTCTAATCATCCTCCATATCTGATCACCCTACTCTGCCTTCAGTGAGCATCCTATTAGGTCAGTTTAGGAAGAATTCTCTCTACCCTTATGTCTCCTATTTGTCATTTTCCATCCACTGACCCCTACCCCAATCCCAATCTGCTCCTTAGCTATAAATCCCCACTTGTTCCTGTTGCATTCAGAGTTGAGCTCAGTTCTATAATGAGGTTACTTTTCCCCCATTACAGTAGTTCCTGAACAAGATCTGTTTTTACCCCTTTAACTACTATTTAGGCTATGGTTTTCTTTAAGAAGAGGGTATTTAATGTAGCAAGTAGTAACCTCAGGAAAAAAAAAAAAAAACTGGGATAACAAATCTGAAAGGGCTTCCATTTGATGTTTCAAAAAGAAGTCAAGAACTATGAACCAGGATCCATAATGCAGACAATTTTGTAAGATTCTGTAAACTTGAAACTACTCTAAATTTGTAGATGCTGCTAGTGGTTTATTCCTTGACTGTTTCTCAGTTGTGATTGATTATAAATTACAACTATTGAAACAGCATGAGTTCTTATGTATTTCTTTGGGGGTCTCAAAGAGAGGAAACTGAATACATAGGTTGTCACTCTACAGCCAGTCTTTAAGGGAGGAGAACAGAGAAAAAAAATACGTGGAGGCAGGTATAAAGAAGAATCCAGTATAAAGCTGAACCCTAGGACCTGTGCAAGGGAAATTCTCCAACAGGGAATGAGGGGGACCTGGCTTGGGGCTCAAAGGTAAGTTGGGTGCATAAGCACATATAATTCCTGAAGAGATGTTATTATTGCCATGTATATCAATATTCATACTTCTATTACAAGTTTTAGTCAATGACTCAATTCCACATATATTAATTTTTCTGATCCTCCTAACCTCATAGAGCAGTAATTATTTCTACCATTTATAGATTAAATTACTGAGCCTATTTAGATTCACTAGTTTGCTTTTTGCATCTGTGATATTTACAGTAGAAATGTATATTTGGTCATAGTTGCAATTCCTGGCACAGAGCTCCTAAAGCCTTTGGAATTTCCTGTGGTGAGAGTGATAAACGTGTGTTTTGTTATCTTAATGAGGTGACTTTTGTAATTATCTAAGGATGGAGTCTGGTTGCCTGTGGAGCCAACTTTGTGATTAGAGGATTAGAACTCTCATTCTCACTCCCTGCCCTCTGGGAGCTGGACGGGGGAGAGGAATGGAGGTTGAATCAACTGCCATTGGCCAAGGATTTAATCAATCAAGGTTATGTAACAAAGAAACCATAAAAACCCAGAAGGATGGGTTCAGAGAGTTTCCAGGTTGGTGAACTAGAATGCTTCTGCATGTCACCATGGCAGGCCCCAGGTTCCATGAGAACAGATGCTCCTTTGTTTGGGACTTCACCCTATGGTATCTCTTCATCTGGCTGTTGATTCTATATCCTTTGATATCCTTTGAAATAAATTGGTAATATAATAAGTAAACTGGATTCCTGTGCTCTGAAAGCTGCTCTAGCAAATTAATTGAACCCAAGGAAGGGGTCATGGAATCCTCTGATCTATAACCAGTTGAAAAAAATCACAGGTAACAACCTGGACTTTCATCTGAAAGAGATGCCAGTCTCATGGGACTGGGCCCTAACCTTGCAGAATATGATGCTGTCCCCAGGTAGAAACGGTCAGAATTGGATTGAATTGTAGGACCCTCAGCTGGTATCAGAGACTTACTTGGTGGTGTGGAGTCAGAATCGTGAGCATCACGCTGGGCAAGTTGCTGAACGATGCTAAGTATCTCTTCTCATAATCCTTTGCACTCTCTTTCTGCAGAAAGAAATAAGAGAAGGTCACTAGGATCCAGGATGAGTTGACTAAGAAAAAGGACAAACTAACCTTTTCTGCCTTTTTAAGAGAGTTGTTAAACATAAAACAGAGAATACCGTTTCTTAATTTCAAGCTGAAATATATTCTAATTAGCCTAGAGGAGTTGATTTTATCTATTTTGTCTAAGCGTGCTGTACTCCTGAATAGGGACCAGGAGGAAACAATTAAACTGGGCTCAGAGCCCTTTATCCAGAACAACTCAGAGGAGCACTACTAATAACTGGAGTTTCTAAATAAAAGGAACCATTGTAAAGCAATTATACTCCAATAAAGATGTAAAATAAATAAATACATAAGAGGAATTTTTTTTTACTATTACTGACCTAACTCAGCAATAAAAAGGAATGAACTATTGATACACATAGCATCTTAAATTGATCTCAAAGCCAACCTAAAAAAGTTATGTACTGTATGGTTTCGTTTATACAACTTTTTGAAATGACAACCTTATAGAAGTTAATTGATTAGTGATTTTCAGGAGTTAAAAAGGAAGTGGGGATGGTAGGGAAATAAATGTGACTACAAAAAAGTAGCACAGGATGGAAATATCCTGTATCTTGACGTGAGGGTAATCACACAAATCTACACATGTGGTAAAAAACATAAGGAGTAAACATAGGAACAAACATATACTTAAATAAATGGTTGTAAAATGGTGACATCTGAATACATCAATGGATGCCAATTTCCTTGCTGTGATATTGAACTATACTTAGTTACTATACTTAGTGTGAGCTGGATAACAGGTACAGAGACCTTTCTGTATTATTTCTGACAGCTATATGAGAATCCACAATTATGTCAAAATAAAATGTTAAAAAAAAAATCACTGCCCAGAAGAAAGAAATAGTTGATGTACTTTAAGGTTCTGCTCTTGGGCCTTCTTTCAGTGAACATTTATAGCTAAATTGATTGAATATTTAGGAACAAAACTCATCCAGTTTTGCATACAAAGCTAACTGAGTTAGCATTCAAGGTTCACTATTATTACGCAGAATAGAAAAAAGTACCTGAACATGCTAAGATAGGTTCTATTTATTGAGGTCTTCCTAGAGCCAGGCAGTAGTTCTGTACAAGTAGGCACCATCTCTATTGCTATTTCCCAAAATCCTGTAAGGCAGTTACTAATTTTATTCCCTTTACATAAATTAGGAAACTGGTTTCTTAAAAAGTAAGTATTTTCCCCAAAAATAAAAATACAAAGAGGCACAGTTAACCCTCATCTCAGGTTTAGTTCTACCTAATTCCACAGGTTCCTTCTATTTAACTATGTTGCATTTATTTTAAAATTAATTAATTCAGCAAAGACAGCATGAAAGAGAACTGGCCAAAAAAGAGGTTCACAAAACACACATGTGCACACACATACACATACATTTACTAATTGGAAATGCCTGCTGTTCAAAAATTTGGATACAAGCTAAATATACAAAAGTGATATGAGGTGCCAGCAAGAGAAGTTGCAAATTTATGTCAGAATGAATATTTGTTTCTGCACATATTCTGCTTTAATAAAGATACTCCTATTCTATACTCATTAAATCTCATTTGAGGTTTAAATCTAGGCACCATATTTAAGATGATATTTATAAGTAATAGTATAAAAGAAAGAATATGCTGAGGATGATCTGCTTGAAGGCAGGGTCTCATTCCATTTTTGAAACCCCAACTGCTAACACAGTACCTGACACATGCATGAGGTTTGATAAAAAAAATTGTTGTTGGAGAAATGGGAATGCTTCATGTAGACCAGGATTTCGAAGTCTTTTTCTTTTTTCTGTAAAGGGACAAATAGTAAATATTTTAGACATTCAAGCCATAGTGTCTCTGTTGCAACTACTTGACTTTGCCATGGTAACACGAAAGCAGCCAGAGCCAATGTGTAAACAAATGGGTATTTCTGTGGTTCTATAAAACTTTATTTACAAAAGTAGGCAGCCAGCCAGATTTGGCCCTGGGCAGTAGTTTGTCCATCCCTAGTGTAAACCAAACAGACTAATTGAAAATGTGATTTTTTTTTCTCTTAAAATGTTTTACTGCCACTTTTCTGACTAGAATTGTGACTGTTTTGCTTACAAATAAGAAGACAATTAAATGAGTAAAAGTTACAGAAGGGGAGATATTTTTATCTGTTTGACCAACACGAAAGAAATTTCTAATAATTAGATTACCTACTAATGGTATGAGCTGCCTCAGGACACAAAGACTTTCTCATCACTTGGTAAATTCAAACAATGCTGAATGAGTGTCCATCTACAAATGTAATATTGTACACATGGCTAGATAATGTGCATATGAATCAACTAGGGTTGATCACCTTGCTGAAATGCAGAGTCTGCTACTTGGGTCCTGATTTGGGCCTAAATACTGTATTTCTAACAAGGTCCCAGGTGATGCCAATGTTGCTGGTTCAAGAGTCATACTCTGAACACCAAGGATCAAGTAATATGAAACACATTCTTAGTTTCTGAGGTTTTTAAATACATTTCCAAATTTGAAAATCTCTTTGCAATTTTAGGTAAAAATCACTTGGAGTTAAGGCTTAAAAAAAAACACTTAAGATGTTTTTGTTTTTTTTTTTAATTTTAGGAAATCATTTATTTGAAAGTTTACCTCTAAATGTAATCTGATTTAAAATAACCTTTATTTCCGCAAGTATTGCCAAAATGCATCCTCATTTAATATTTTAACATAATAAAGTGAAGTGAGTTTAGATGGGATAAATATTTTATGCATTTAGTTAATATTTTATAAGAACCACAAGATAGTTCCACTTTTATCCAGCATGCCATACAAATAGTTTTATAATAACACAAATAACAGAGAATGCCAAATATGAACTGGGCTCTTTCCTCCATAATCTTTTTGTGTTTATCTTAGTCCTGCATTTTTCAAATGTAGCAATAGTGGCCCAGAAAAGTTGACATGGTCCTTAAGTAGCAGAACCAAGATTTCTTTCAGAGTCTGACACTCCTGTAAACACTTTTCTCACTAAATCTTATGGCTAATATTAATAATAAAATTGCAGCAATAGCAGAGAAATCAAAGTTCTGTATGTGACCTAAAAACCTGGGGGTTTAAATATAATAACCTGGCACACCTACATGCCAGTTACGTCAAGTCCAATACAAATGCAGAAAACTGCCCTTTCCAACTGCAATGGGAAACCTCTGATAAACTTTTCATGAAGTTTCTGATTAAGAGGCACCAGAGGAAAAGAGAGAAGGGAAGAGGAAAGAAAGAGGAAGGTCCCAGAGAGCAGAGAGACTGAGCTCCAGGTTACTGGGCAAATGGTGAGCAGACCCAGGCCCATGGGCTTCCCAGCTGGTGCTGCCTGCTTGGTGAAGCCATGAGGGCAGCAGCCCCTGGCAGCAATCTCTTCCCAGCCTCCAGGCCACCATAAAACAGCAGCTCCTTTTTCCACAAGAAGAAAAGGCCAGTGTCTGTGGCACAAGCACTTTACCACATGCTCCTTTTGGTAGAAAAAGCAAGACAGAGGGAAAAAAAAAAAAAGCCAGAGTCATAGATTTTTCCTTACCTTCTTCTAAAGCTAACACTTCCCCCAGTTTGAATAAGCCTAGAGAAATTACATGTTTGAAATGATCTATTTCTTTATTTAAAAAAAAAATTTTAATTGTATGGCCCCCAAACTTATCTCAGTAGATAATAATAATAGCTGAATAGCATTAGAAATGTTTTTCATGAGAAATCATCTAGCAGATGCTAAAAGGAACCAAGATGAATAGAGGGAGTGACTGACTAGAGCAAACACATATATAAAAAAATACTACTCTTGTGATTATTTACTTGACTGTGTGCCTGTGAGTTTTTCTTACAAGTTCAGCTGGGTGGATATCAGTTTATTTGAGGATTAAGTGCTTATTCCTAGCATTTGATGTGTTCCTTATTGGGGCCTGTAGCCAAAGTCAAACATATTCCATAAGATAAGGAGTAGACAGTCTTTTGGAAGTCAAAACAGGACTTCAGGGGACCATACCTACTATACTCAGCTACAGTCTATCTACCTGTGGAAAAAGACAGAACAAAAGGCTCTTTGATCAAGAATGATTCAGGGACAGAAATTTCTGGAGGCGTGATGAGTAGATGAAAATGTAATCCTCTCAAAACCCTGAATACTGTCGTTCAAGATAAAATTAACATTTAAATCTTACGGAAAATAATCTAGTTTTTCTTCAATGATTCAACAGGGTTACAAAACCATCTTTGTACCCTTATGAAGCTGGATTATCATTGAACATACTACAGAACAATCTGGTTTGGGTGTTGAACATCCGGATACATGGATGTTTACCTCTTAATTTGGGGGCCATTTCAAGGACAGCATTGTGTGTGTGCGCGTGTATATATGTATGTGTGTGTGTGCATATATATTCACACACAAGCAAATATATGGTCATTCATATTTTAAAATCCAAATATTATCAAGTTAAAACAGGGAAGTTTTTCACAGACATTATGAAATTTTTAACATATTTACAAACTTCCCTGTGTACACTTCATTACAGATTTATCTAAATGTGACTTGAAGCATTTCTAATGGATCAAGTAAGATAGCTGGGCAAATAGCAGATTTTACTGCTAGCAACCTCTTGAGGAAGTGTCTCTGTGATCCAAACAAGGGCTCAGCATTGCAAGCAGTACTCAGAAAACCACTTCTCAGGGTAGCCTCCTGCTGGTGGGGTAGCTACTTCACAACATGTAATCCCTTTTCTCTCCCTTGGCTAATGAAGCAGGTGAGTAGCACAAAGTGGTAGCTCTCTAAAACTCACCCTGAGGACCTAGGAGACAGCACCAGAGGCTCTTGCCTGTGACTGGACTGATCTTAAGCACTAGTCATGTCATCAAGTGAATCTGCTTGGGTGTACTTGGTTTCAGGGAGCATCAAGAAACACCTCCTTGATCTTACATGATTAGGTTGAACCAAATAAGATAGCTGATATTTGATCATTGTTGCCCTAAAAATGACCATTAAATGTAGCTTAACCTAATATATCTATATGTTTTAAACCTTGTAAATCTTGCCTGAAATTCAATACATTCAAGATTAATTGAATAACTCTTGCTCCTTTTGATAATACAAATACAAGCTTGCCCATATCTTTTCTCATTCAGGGTGAATACATTTAATCAAAATCCTTTTCCTTCCTGCAACTGGGTTCCATTTTACTGAGGGAGTAGAGTTCTCCTATGCTTTGTATTTCTAAAGAATGAACACTTGAAGAGTAGAAACTTCTACATGAGAGAATATTAGGGAAGTTTAAGTAGACAAAACAGCAGATTTAGTATAGAAATCTCCAAGTTAGAGGACAGAGTGTGTGAGTAAGTGTTATAACGTCATCACAGAGGAAGTAGGATGCCATAAAACGCACCAGAACTTCTTCCCACACTTCCCTCGAGGCTGTAGAGTACTGCAGATGAACACAGTCTCTGGCACCAGACTGCCTGGACAGAAGAATTAGCTTGAGTGAGCACCCCAGTTTCTGTGTCTCAATTACCTTCTCTGTTATATGGGGTCATTTTGAGGGCGAGTTATTATATGTAAATTATGTATAAGTTATCATCATTTTCCTCATCTCCATGCAACAATTCAAAGGAAGTGCCTATTATCCAAGCTGCCATAATCTCACAGTGTAATATGCAGGTCCTTTCAAGAGTAGAAGTAAATGCCAGGAAACTGAAGATGAGCCATCTTTGGAGAAACTGCCTTTATTCCACCAGAGAAGTATGTTGCTGTCATCTCAGGTCCACTAGGCTGACTTGAGGAGTAAGTTGATTTGAAAATCGCTAGCTAAGATTCTTTGTCAGGTGGACATAGAGATTTCTTGGAAACCCATGCCCAGTTATGACTTCCGAGAATGACAAGAGATGAGAATATTTTATCTAGTACTTTTTGAATAGAAATTTCTTTTGTATCTATTGAGCAAGTCGTAGTGTTTTCTAGTACTGTATTACCCTCAAGGCATATCTGTTGTGGTTCCAAACCTACTTTGTAATATAGAATTTAAAAAATTCACCATTTAGCTATTACCCATGCAAACAAATAGAAGACCAAATCACTCTTCACTAGTACCTCAATTACTCAATGAACATAAACATATTTATCAAGCAAATCAAAACAAACACAATATTTCCGTTTTCTGAGTTTTTGTTTTGTCTACATTCTGTTCTGACAGTCTATCAGTCTCTTCTTTGGGCATTCTGGCTAAAGCTGTCTGCTGACTCAGCTCTCCAAATACTAAAACTTAGTATACCACCTAGTAAAGAGTTTGGTCCTAGAGTCACATTATGTGTTTAGAAATTGTTATACGTTACCACCTATCCTTGGACCATTAAAGGGACCTATATTATTCCACAGCTCTTATTAGAGCAGCAGTATTAGTCACTCCTTTTTCAGGTTTCAGTTCACTCAACATTGTAAGTTCACTGAAACATCTAAGAAAATCTAGTACTCTAATTCAAAACTGTCAATGTTTATGTGTCATGAGTGAAATATAAACCCCAGTGTTATTTCAGTGGATTCTATTTAAAGAGACCAGACTTTTGGGAGAAGCAGATCTTTTAGAACTGACTGCTATGAATCCTCTGTACAAGAACAGATTAGATTGCAGGGAGAGTTTCATCTCATGTGGGGCAAAACAAACCAAGTTCTAGGCCAGAGGAAAACAAAACTAGAACTTAATCTTTGCTTGATGAATATATTTTTTTTCTAATGAACACTTGGAACAAATCCATCTCTGAGTTGGATAGAGACTTCCCAAATAAACCAACTAAGTCAATCATTAAGAGAAAAAATGGCATTATTATTTAATAGTCAAAATAACTCTTCTACAGTCTAATACTTCTGTGTGTTAAAGCACTGTTGTTTGTGTTTTTATGAGCTTGGTTTCTAAGCTTTTTGAAAGTACATATTCTAGGGTTTGTAAACAGTCACATTTTCAGAAAGTATAATCTTTTTTACTTTTTTGCTGTGTATCCAAACACATAAAGTTATTATTTATTACTGTGGTAAGGACACCTTAATGTGGAACCAAGGGACTCTTAAAAAGTGTAACCAATGAAAAAAAACCTCGGTTTGTTTTAATAAATTGATTTTAACCCAACCTATTTTTCCTTGAGTCTTTGGCATGACAACATTCCTTTAGAATTACTTAGCCCAGCTGTGTGATGGGTGAAGCAAAGGGCAGAGTTACCTAATAGGAAAAATCCATTGTACATACACTAAGGTGTTAGCTCTTTCAAAATTCCTAATTCAGGAAAATAAAGCAAACAAAAAGAACTTGTTCAAAAGAAGAAAACTTGTCTTACACTTATGTCACAAAGCTGCTTTCAAGAGGCCTAAATAGGAGGTATTGGGGTGTGCTAGAAAGAGTTCTAGACGAAGCTTAGGAGCCTTGGGTTCTAATCTTGATGGTTCAACTTTGGCCAAGTCATTTGACCTTAATGGACCCCAGATTCCCATCTATAAAATGAGGAGTGTAATATTTGTCTTTCCCACTTCACAGAGTTATGGTGAAGATAACATGAAAAAAAAAATTGTGAAGTTTCCCCAGAAAGATATATAAAATAGTACAGACATTAATACTGATTCTCGGGCTTCCCTGGTGGTGCAGTGGTTGAGAGTCCGCCTGCCGATGCAGGGGACACGGGTTCGTGCCCTGGTCCGGGAAGATCCCACATGCCGTGGAGCGGCTGGGCCCGTGAGCCATGGCCGCTGAGCCTGCGTATCTGGAGCCTGTGCTCCGCAACTGGAGAGGTCACAACAGTGAGAGAGGCCCGCGTACCACAAAAAAAAAAAAAAAAAAAAAAAAAAAATTACTGATTCTCCTTGACCCTTACATAGAACAAAAATTCTTCAGACTCCATCTTATTATCCTTAAAAGGGAGAGGTCCTTTCTTTGAAGGTTAGAAACTCTCCAAGTTAATGATTCATTCTTAGGTATTATACATAAGATGTAACCCAAGGTCTGAGATAGTGGAAAAACCAAAACACCAGTTACATTTGATCAAACTTTCAGAGGAAATTTCTCCTGCCCTTCCTCTCTGATTTTCAAGCCTACTCATCCTGCTTACTCTTTGGACAAATATACGCACTTGAATGTTTTATGGCACATAGCTTTAGCCCTACACTCATGCACACATCAGCCTCCACCACCATTTCTTCTCTCAGAAATCCTAGATTTACCATTCTCTCCTCCACTTTAGTTTTTTCCTCTTTCACAATTTCTCTAAGTTCTACTATGCATCCTAATTCTTGTTAGGATGCTATAGGAAATTATTTGATGCCATATGGCTAATCTATTTAAATAATTGCTTCTGTTTTTTTTGTCCACATTCCAAGAAAGAAAAGACCCATGAAATCTGCCTCCATGAAAATCTGCCTCCATGAATTGGTATATGAGTTATGTAGATGATCACAATTTTAAAATTGGGGGAAAATACATTTTATCGGTGGGAATGTGTCTACTTGTCTAAATATTATAAATTAATTAGACATATTACAGTTGAACAGGATTTGGTTAATTTACCTGAGACATCCTGTCCTGATGTTTGCACAAACTGTCAGAAAGAATTAAATCAAGCAACTTCCTTCTGTCTCAGAGGGTGATCTGGGACCTGGTTAGCATTCAAAGGTCAACATGAAGGAACTTACAGAGAATGGTATGATCTTAAACGGGTGGAGTGGTACCCTGTGCTCGTCTGTGGCTGGTCTCCACGCCACATGGCAAAATTTCAGCATACCTTAAAATATGCAAAAACATTTCTTTTTTCTAAATTTAGAAATTCTATAGTGGTATCAACATTAAATATGATATCATTGTCCTTCTAAAAGTATATTGCAAATTTTTTCAATCACTTCTGAAGTAAGCACTTCAGAAAAAGTCCTGAAAAATTATTTATATTTTGCCATACACACAAACACACACATACACACATACCCATACACAGTCACACATCTTTCAGGTGGTTTTAATAAGAACATTTCATAAAATATATTTGAATAAAACTAGGATATTTGGATACTGACTACACAAATGAAATTCATACCGACATGGGAAAAATTTTTTCTAAGTAAGTACTTTCTCAACCCATTCTGTTTAATACTTATGATGCATAGAAGCTTTTACTTTCTATTAAAATGTTTTTATGTGTAATACATTTTCCTTATAATACTGTAAAATCCTTATTGTCCTGACTACTGTACCACTTATGAAATGTCATGCTGGGCAAGCTGCAAAAACGCTTTGTGCTTCCACTTTGGCTGCTGTCTATTTTTTTCTTTGCTGTTATCTGGAGCATGGGTATAATAAGGGTATCTACCACATAGGGTAGCTGTAAGGATGTCTTGAGACACTGCATATTAACCACTTAGAAAATTTCCAAGCACAAAATCAGTTCTCAGTAAAAGTTAACTGATATTATTGACAATTTTATTTCTCATTGGACCTAGCAAACTATCCATTTTGGTTCCTAAATAACTTAATGGGTTATCAAATCTATGCTATGACTTGTGTAAATAAACTACTTCTAAGAAAGTTTCTCGAAAAATGTATTGCCTCAGATTAGCAGATGGAAACTATTATATACAGAATGGATAAACAACAAGGTCCTACTGTATAGTACAGGGAACCATATTCAGTATCCTCTGATAAGCCATAATGGAAAAGAATATGAAAAAGAATATGTGTATATATGCATAACTGAGTCACTTTGCTGTACAGCAGAAATTAACACAGCATTGTAAATCAACTATACTTCAATAAAATAAATTTTTAAATGTGTTGCCTCACAAATATGAAGACACATAAATAGATGATAGGCAGATAGATAGATAGATAGATAGATAGATAGACATGTTTATGTGTGTTTATATGTGTGTGTGTCTCAGTGGCCCCAAAAAACTCTGGATTCGGCCACCAATAAAAATATAATAAAAAAAGGCAGAAAGAGACATCTAATCTTATGATACAGCCAATCTCTTATAACACTATTGTTATAACATTTCTTATATTATTCGAATTGTTCTTTTATGTTTTCAAGCATTCTACTTTTCCCCTTTGGGGAGGAATATGTGAGTATACCAGATATTGTCTGTCATTGGGCATTAAATCCCACTCTAACAATCCTGTACTCTTCTCAGTATCACAAGGGTTAGAAGCTTGCAAACTGTATTCCCAAGACTCTTTTGCAAAATGGAAGTTAGCTGGATTTGGTCTGTAGAAATACCAGTAATAGATTAGAAGCAGGAAGAAGGGAGACATGATTATGTTTCTAACATTAGCAGGTGCAATAGTTGGGACTGTGGGTACCAGGACCATCAGCAGTGGCAGCAGCATGGCTCCTCTTTGGCATGAATGGCAGTGCCATCAGCATCTTTTGTTAGCTCAGTGCCCATGGCAGGTGGATGGCCTCCATCCTCCCTAAACTGAGTAAAACACCTTCTGCCCTTTGCTCCTCCAGACTTTCTAACACCTTTCTAACCAATTCCCTACACAAAATGTCTTTCTCTCTGAAATCTTCAGAATGGTATCAATTAATCTAATGAAGCAGCGATTTCCTAATTATACAGCCATTTTTAGGAAAAGAGTAGAACTTTGCTTATAGCTGTATTCCTTCGGTGGGAGGGGGAAGTATTATAAAACCTTTTATAAAGCCTTCGGGGTATGAATGGAATTTTAAGCCTTAGTGGAAAACTAATCAATTTAAGTTTTAAAAGGAAAACCTCTCATTTTCCTGTAAAATATATTTTATTTGGTATTAACATAAACAAATTAAATGATAACTGCTTACTTTTATCAACTGAATATGGTACCATGTGCTCCACATTTAAGTGTTTCCTTTAACAAAAGTTTCTTTACTTAGTTTAAATGTCATCATTTTTCCTCTCCCTGGCCTTCTCCAAAAGTATGTAACCACTTCTCCCCGCTCCCCGCCTCCATAGCCCCATTCCGCTTATTTTTTTCACCCATCATTGGTCTTTTTCTCTTCTCCCTTTTTTTTTTTTTTTTTTTTGCAGTACGCTGGCCTCTCACTGCTGTGGCCTCTTCCCCCGCGGAGCACAGGCTCCGGACGCGCAGGCTCAGCAGCCATGGCTCACGGGCCCAGCCGCTCAGCGGCATGTGGGATCCTCCCAGACCGGGGCACGAACCTGTGTCCCCTGCATCGGCAGGCGGACTCTCAACCACTGCGCCACCAGGGAAGGGAAGCCCCCTGCACACTCTTTTAATCAACATATTCCATTCACTTCTAACCTGAAAGTGTACTTCATGAACCCAATTCCAGTCAAAATTCCAATGCTTCTCTCTTCTCCAGTGACTGCTGTAATGCAGGAAAGAGAAAGCTATGCTCCTCACCTTGCAGTTCCATATTTTATTTCCTGTTATTTCTCAATCCCTTCTACAATGTTTCCAAAACAACATGCTGCAGGTTCCCTGCCTGAACCTCCTACTGGATCAGAATCACTGAGGGTGGAGCCTCAAAATCTGCATTAACAAACCCTCTGGCTGATTCTTATGAATGGCTACATTTTGACAAACTTTAACTGTAGATTCTGCTCCAACTGTCTGAATAACTTTGCATCCCACCAATCACTACTCATCCAATCCTGTGACAGATTCTCACATTTCATCCCTTGTCTCATCTACAGCATTTCATTCCAGCTCCAGACTCCCCGACTAGATTTGTGACAATGCCCTTTTACCTCCTTCTTCTCAAATGCCTTTGGTCACAAACTGCTCAGAATTCTGTCCTTTATTTTCCCATTTATAAATCCACACATTTTCTTAATAAAATCTTAGTATTTCAAATACCATCCCATATAGATGATTCTATTGTGTGTGTGGGTGTGTGTGTGTGTGTGTGTGTGTGTGTGTGTGTGTGTGTGTGTAGATGTGTATGTAGTTCTAACTTCAGATTTCACTTTTCCAGCTTCCTGATAGATTTTTTGGATGGCCCCCAAGGTAGTCATTCAGTTGATAGTAGAAGAATATAGAACCAAGTATCAAGCACGATGCTAACCTCTGGAATCTCAATCCAAGAGGTCCTCAAGCAAACTTATATTTTTCCCCTTCCTCCACCAGAAAGTCATGCTTCTTTTACTTCCCTTACCTTTTTTAATTCAAATTTTCCTACTCTTGACTTAACCTTTCTGAACTCATAGAACTACTATCTTCCTAACTGCCTAGTTTTCACTTGAAAACTCAGAATCATTCGGTGGTGTGCTGGTACATGTTTAACAGCCAGTTTCCCATAAATATAGGCCTAATTTGTAATGTTGTGATTATTCACACTATGGCTAATTCAAGTAACTCTTTGATATCACTAAACAGGAAGTTGGTGACAGATGTGCAAAATCTGCTCTTGGGAGCCAATAAAAACTGTCCATAGGATATCACTGAAATCACCTCTTTTCCTTCAATGTTTATATCCCATATTCTCTCATTCACCAAACTCCTAAAATTTTCCCTTTGGATTATGTCTGGAACTACTACCTCCTTTCTATTCTCACCATCATGGCTCTCCTATAGGCCTCATGGTCTCTTTACCAGATTACACAGAAGTACTTAACCACTCTACCCACTGCTGCCACACTTGGCTCCTATCTGCCCTTTACATGTTTATGTTCTTCAAGAACAGATGTGGTCACATCATTCCATGTTTCAAAATATTTAATCACTTCCATTAGCCAAAAAAACAAATATGCCTGGGGCAGCTCTGAAAATGAAAATATTGGATATATTAATGACATCAGACAACAACTGGACCCAGAAACGAAAAGATGTTTTAGATTTTTTTTTAATTTGAACTTTTAATGTCTTGCAATGCTTTCTTTTCACATTTAGAAATATTTTACATTGGCAAGAAATATTGGTTCTTTGTATCTTTCCAGAGTCTCATCTCTGGATGAGACATAATAACATCTCTCACATGTTATTCCTACTGTTACTAACAGAGACTGGTCAAAAACCATCACAATTCCTTCTAACTTGCCTTTATCATCCTCTTCCCTCTAAGTTAGCCTCCATGCTATGGCCAGAGATGCTATAGATAATAAACTCCAGTCCTTCTCTGCATTAAGAACTAGTACTTTTGTCATTGCCAGCCACACTACACAGTAGGTCTTTTTTTTTTACCCATTTCATAGATAAAAAGAATGAGGCTTAGGGAAGTAATTTGTGCCAGGTCATAAAAGTAGTAAGTGGAAAACCATCTCCATTTCCTCCTCATCAAAATCATCTTCAGTAATAACCCCCCCTATGTAAGGTATCTAAAAGTCTCCAAACTACTTTTTAACTTGAGTGCTCACTATTCCTCTTCACATACTTCACATACTCATGTAAATAGCTCACTAGTCTGTATGCAGCTGCCAAGATGCCTTTATTTATGAAGAAGTCATCAGCTCTGTTGCCCTTCCCATGTTTACCTAGAGGAACTCTTTCATTTTTAAATGAACACAGAACTGTCTCTTTATGAAGTGTCTTGATTCCTTCAGAAAGAACTTCTCACTCTTTTTTCTAAATTTCCATCAATCTTTTTTTCTCTCTCCCATGATGCCTTACATAATTTTACTTTGTATTTTAAATATGTATATAATGTATCTCAATATCAAGGTTGTTGATTCCTAGAGTAGATTCTCCTGTAGATATTACTTTTCTATACTGCATAAAAAATTATCACAAATGTAGTAGCTTAAAACAATTCCTATTTAACATCTTATACTTTCCATGATTCAGGATGGCATAGTTGGGTCCACTTCTCAGGGTCTTACAGGCTGCAATCAAGGTATCAGCTGGAGTTGGGTCTTATCCGAGGCTCTGGGTATTCTTTAATGCTCACCTGGTCATTGGTAGAATTTATTTCTTGTGATTATAGGACTGAAAGCCCTTAGCTCCTAGAGTTTCCTGCCATTCCTTAACATGTAGCCTTATTCTCAATAACTGTTTGCCTCTTCAAGGATAGCTGAAGAGAGGAAGTCTCTGACTTCTTTTGTTTCTAATAGCCATGTCCTTTTCTAACAAACTCAACTGATTATGACTGGCACACTCATAATACAGTAATCACCCTTTTGACCAACATACAGTCAACTGATTAGGAATCTTCATTATATCTGCAAAATCTCTTCACCTTTGCCATTTAATGTAACATAATCATAGGAATTATAACTCATAATATTCTAATGGTTAAAAACAAGTTACAGGTCCTGCCCACATTCAATAAGAGGAGATTACACAAAGATGTGGGCCATTGAGGGTCATTTTAGGATTATACCTACTGCGAAAGTAGATCTACCACAAATCTACCAACCTGATCTCTTACTAATAAGATAATTTTTGAATTTTTGTGCAATAATTATGAAATTTATAAGGCGACAGTATATTTCTCCTTTGCAAAAAGTTAAAACACTTTATATGTGGCAAATAAAAGCATTTAATTGTTGAACATATAAAAAGAAAAAAGTAAACAAAAATCTTTTTGGGCTTAGACGATTCTATCGCTCAAGTACTATTTTTCAAAAATAAATGAATGAAAGGAGAATTATAGCAAAACCAAAAAGATTTTAAAGCAAAGCTAATGCCTAAGGAAGGCTCTGTGCTGAATATGATATGGGATCACTCTTTTTCATTTTCCATCTTACATTGTGCAGATGGGAGCAGTAAAACTAACCCTACCCTGCCCTTTTCCTGTGTAAGAGAAGCAAACATCTCCAAAGACTATTATTTCTAGTCATTAAGTGCTTTTATTTTATCTTTCTATGTGGTTATCATTCAAAAAAGACACCTAATTTTATTCCATAAGGAAAAGCACTCGACTTCTGAAAAGGTGACATTTTTGCAAATGGTAAAGTTAGTCACAAGCATAGTGAGCCAAAGGAACAATCAAGAAAAAACATAGGTGCATCTACAGGTAAAAAGATGAAATTCAAAACATTGCAAAATATTTGACATGTATGCTGCTTCTGCTCACATTCTTTAAGAGACCCAAACCAGTCCACTTAATAATTTTGGTTGTAATTCCAACTGATTATTTATAAGTTTGTGTAAGTTATGGCTGTAGAATATAGATCCTTTCAAATCTTCTAATGCTATGAATTCTGTCCTGGCAACCCATTCTTAATCAGACTTAAAGCTTTAGGTTGCTGAAAGTGACCAGAACTGGCTTTACCACTGTCAGATGGCATCTAAGTTAGATGAAGCACAGCAGATTTATAAAAAATTAAAACAGGGCTTCCTTGGTGGCGCAGTGGTTGAGAGTCCGCCTGCCGATGCAGGGGACGTGGGTTCGTGCCCCGGTCCAGGAGGATCCTGCATGCTGCGGAGCAGCTGGGCCCGTGAGCCATGGACGCTGAGCCTGTGCGTCCGGAGCCTGTTGCTCCGCAACGGGAGAGGCCACAACAGTGAGAGGCCCTCGTACCGAAAAAAAAAAAAAAATTAAAACAGAATTCTATATTTTTGAGTGACAGAATATATATCTAAAGAAGCACTATAGACCAATATAGACAAAATTGTAAGAAAGAATAATGTATAAAAAAGGTTTTCACTATACCTCTCTGTTATGAGAAATTTAAAGGCACTGCTATCAGGTAAAAAGCTGAAAGTTCAAAAACTGTACTATATACAAACCTTATAAAAGACATAAGAAGATCTGGGCTGTAAATCTAACTGGATTTATTTATGAGACTTTCAGATCAATCTGATCAGTGGCGTGAGTTGAATTGTGGGCAGATTGCTTGAATATCCATCTTCAGAAACCTGAGGTATCAAGACGCTTAAGACATGAGTGACTTCTGACAATAACCTGTGCTGGCAATTACTGGACCTCAAGCAGTCAAAGAAAATGTCAATTAACCATGTGTCATATACTTGCAAATGTTTATGAAATGTTTTCTCATCATCATTGAAATAAGAAGCTAAATTACATGAAGTTCTACCATTTTAGTTAATCCAAAATAACTCCAGTCAGTTCCTTTTATGAAGATAACATTGCAGACAAAACTATAAATAGCATGTAGGCAATGAGGATGCTCTATAACTTTATCTGTAGACCTTTCAATTCCTAAGCAGTGTTAGTAATTTATTTGGCTTGTACCCCCAATACATCCATCTCTCTTTCTTCTGATTCTTTCCTACATAAAAGAAGTGGATGAACATATTGATTTCTAGCACAGATTTAAATGGAGCACAATAGTTAGTTAAACACATTAACCTATTTCACATTAACAGAAATTGAAATTCCAGGTATACTCACATTTTTAGAATAATATTAAGTATAACAATTCTCACAAAACTATCCCATATATTGGAGTATTGTTATAAATTTGAAGTCATTTGTGTAGTGATATGAGGTAAAGTGAAAACTGTTGAATGGGCCAAGAAAGATGTTTTAACAGGTCACATAACGTGAGTCATTTTTGGAATAAACATACTTTCCAGTTTTTTGAATGCCAGATTTTCTTCTCTTCACTCACATAGAATTAGATCTCCTTGAAGCTGTAGAACTAGAATCCACTTAATGACTGAAATTCTCACAGAATGATATTGAAAAAGCTATTGATCCCAAACTTTTTACTATATTTTACTCAAATGCATCAAAGCATTTTTCTCTAATGTTCTTGATTTTATTGATAAAATATTCTGAATGTGTATGAAGTATATATGAATACATATGAAAATGATGTTAGTCTTTTCAAATTGAAAATCTTTGCTCCTTGTTTCATAGACTTAAGGAATTGAAGAAGACCATATGCATGTTTTCTCAGATCATGTGAGATTTCATACATGGAAAATTGAAAATCAAAATGACACAAGTTAAGTACCAGTATTTAATGGAGCAGTTGCTTATAATACTATAGTCCAAATATTTAAAATACTTTAGTATTTATTTTTTAAATGTGCGTACTAAAATGGTGTACTTCAAACTTTGAAGTGAAGACAAAGGAGCCAATTACATTTATACATTAAGTGAAGGCTCTATGGACAAGGGATTTTGCATTGAGCTTTAAAGTATTACATGGGAGTGGGCCACATGTGAATGGTTCAAAAAAGAATATTCAGTTTCAACATAGAGATGAACATATGCAAAAATATGAAGACAGGCATGCGGAGTACCAGAAATATTGTTGATAACCCCATGGCTCTGTAGTCTGGTTGTGTTTGTAGAAAATGGGAAAATAAAAGATGAGGAACAGTGGGAAATTAGGATTCAGCACTTTTTGAGGTGGGATTGTGAAAGGCTTATATTTCATGCTATGAAAGCATAACTTAATTTTGTGGACTGTTCTGTGTTTTAGAAAGATGATCCCAGTGACAAAGTGAAGAAGACATTGAAAGTGGAGAACCTAGATGCAGAAAACACTATTCAGAAAAAGACTGAGAGTGTTTAAGTGAGATGAGGAGCTGATTTATGGCAGAGAAAGCAAGAAATAACTGAATGTGAAAATTAATTCTCAGCTATTGAATCAAGGAAAAAACCCAAGAGGAACAATCCTAATTGCCCAAAGGGAACATTTGGGCAACTCACTATACCATTAAGGAAGAGAAGACATTATTGACTAGGAAGAGGGTTTGTAACTTTTCCAGAGAAAGTTGGATTGTGGGAATCTTAGAGGGTCAAAATAATAAAAAAATGAAAAAGAAATAAGATTGGCTTGACTAATATAACAAGTACCATTGTACTGTGAGAGCTGAGATAAAATAAAGATTTTTAAGAGGCTACTAAGGATGTGAAGACATGTTCTAATTGACAATAATTGTAAGGCACATCTTAAGATCTAGGTGACTAATTTTATTAAAAGAACTAAATTTTTTGAGACATCTGTGCCAATTTAGTGCAGAAGGTAGAGACAAATTTTTCATTTTGTTGTCATGAAACATTATCTCCTTGTTTCCCATGAAACAAATTTTGGACTAGTGCAGATTAAGGAAATATACACAATAAGAGAAAAGAAAGATGTAAGTTATAAAATACATAGGGAAGATATGAAAATTTTAACCATATAAATTCTTCCAAAGTTTTCCAAGATTTTTATATGTTTAGGATTTGGAAGAGAATAGTTTTCCTAAGAATTAAGTTTATTTAGAGTTAGGAGTATTAAACATGAAAAAGATTTTCTTACAATGGATTCCTTCATACATCAAACTTAAGATCAATAAAATGTAAGTAAAAATAGATCAAATTTCAAATATTTTATAGGTAATTTTTTGGATATAACTCATATATATATATACTATACTTAGATACAGTTAAATCTTTTCCTCACATAAAATTTTAGACCTTTCAAGTCTTATTTGCCTTAATGATAAGAATTATAATGTAATAACTTAGTACATTGACAAATTATTTCCTCATTAAACATTTCTTAGACCTATTATCCTATTTAATTATATTTACAGAAATTATTTAGTCATCTAGGGAAATATAAAACTATGCAGAAGATGAAGAGCTGACCATCCTTCTCGTTGACTTCCTAGTTTTCTATACTCATGTGAGCATCTACCATTTCCTGTAAATTCTCAGATGCTTTTGCCAAATATATTGACTACTCCATTGCCATTTGTATCCACAATCAATGTATAACCTCTAATAATTAAATCTCAGTAGACTTTAATGTAGCATTTAACACAAAAGAAAAAACCTGACAATAAACTGAAAAAAAAAAACAAAACTTGGCAGATAGTTCTTGGAACACTCTTAAGTACATAAATTGAAATTGAACGGAGTTCCTATAAAATGAACAGCTGCCCTGGTTGGCCATGAAGTTTGACAATGGGAAGCTAAGACCAAAACGTTCAGCTCAACTTAGATGACCTACATTATCTACTCCTGTAGACAATATTAGATTGTTAACAAACGTAATTTTCTTTTTTTAATTAAAAAAATATTTTCTGTATACAATTAAATTAATAATACATGCAGTATATTCTCCAAAATCTATTGAGGGAGAAAAGTGAAAATAATAACTAAAAAATGTTCTGAAGAATGATTAGCAATCAGCAAAAGAATAAATATTATGATATCCTATACATGAAACAGAAATAAATAAAAGTAGCAACTATTTATTAAGCTCTTACTATATTTTGTGTAGTATGTTATACACTTAAGTCACAGAAATTAAATGAGAATCTGCAAAACCGGTATTTTCACAAGCAGCTTCATCATTTCACATCTTGCCATTATCTACTATGAATATATGCACTTTTTTAGATATTTGCAATCTTCATGAATCTGTCTTCCAAATCCAAACTCATTCAAAGATTATATTTTTACCTGAAAAAATATTCAAAAATATCACTTACATTTGAAATCACTTCTGCTAGATGAATAAATGGCATAGCATTTTTTTCATATTCAAACTGTGTAATTTTATAGATTATAAATGAAATAAACATATTATTATCACTCACAGCTATTCTATTTAGGTTATTATATATTATTTTAAGGGGAAAAGTATTTTTGCATAGTCATTTTATCCGTGAGTGATTGGTTTGGTTATATACTTGCAATTTTTTAAAATAATAAATATAAAGGCTAACTCAAAGCTAAACTTTTAAGAGAATAAGAAAAGTTCAAGATTATATTCTTGTTCAATTCTATTTCAACACAACATTTAATCTGGAACTTTGGATGTACACCAAAAGTGAACTTCCTCTAATGAGGCAACCTTGGTGAAGTTCTAAAGATATTTCTTTAAATTGTGTATTACATGTTCTATTTTTTTCAACAGTTATTGAATTTTTTTTGTTGTTGAAAGTTTGATTTGATGTGAATGAAGATATGGTTTGCACATGAGAACATGAGATGTCTTCTGACTGTGAAAAGTATTTTAAAATAAATTTGCTAATCCAAAGTTAAAGAAGTACATATTAATATTAATAAAATATGGACTACTAGGAATAGCACTATGCTTTAGGTGTTTGCATTCAGACTGTGCTTAGGTACATTTTTTTCCAGGTATTTTATTTTATTTCTTTTTGAATTTTATTTTAGGTATTTTTTTATACAGCAGGTTCTTATTAGTTTTCCATTTTATACATATCGGTGTGTATATGTCAATCCCAATCTCCCAATTCATACCACCCTGACCACACTGCCCCCCCAGCCCTTGTTTTGCCCCCTTGGTGTCCATATGTTTGTTCTCTACACCTGTGTCTCTATTTCTGGCTTGCAAACTGGCTCATCTGTACCATTTTTCTAGATTCCACATACATGTGTTTATATACGATATTTGTTTTTCTCTTTCTGACTTATTTCACTCTGTATGACAGTCTCTAGGTCCATCCATGTCTCTACAGATGACCCAGTCTCATTCTTTTTTATGGCTGAGTAATATTCCATTGTATATATGTACCACATCTTCTTTATCCATTCGTCTGTCAATGGGCATTTAGGTTGCTTCCATGCCCTGGCTGTTGTAAATAGATGCAGTGAACTCTGGGGTGCATGTGTCTTTTTTAATTATAGTTTTCTTAGGGTATATACCCAGTAGTGGGATTGCTGGGTCATATGGTAGTTCTAGTTTTAGTTTTTAAAGGAACCTCCATACTGTTTTCTATGGTGGTTGTATCAATTTATATTCCTACCAACAGTGCAAGAGGGTTCCCTTTTCTCCACACCTCTCCAGCATTTATTGTTTGTAGATTTTTTGAGAGTGGCCCTTCTGACTGGTGTGAGGTGGTAACTCACTGTAGTTTTGATTTGCATTTCTCTAATGATTAGTGATGTTGAGCATTCTTTCATGTGTTTGTTGGCGGTCTGTATATCCTCTATGGAGAAATGTCTATTTAGGTCTTCTGCCCATTTTTGGATTGGGTTGTTTGTTTTTTTTAATATTGAGCTGCATGAACTGTTTATATATATTGGAGATTAATCCTTTGTCCATTGATTCTTTTTTTTTTTTTTCTGCGGTACGTGGGCCTCTCACTGTCGTGGCGTCTCCCGTTGTGGAGCACAAGCTCCGGACGCACAGGCTCAGCGGCCATGGTTCACGGGCCCAGCTGCTCCGCGGCATGTGGGATCTTCCCGGACCGGGGCACGAACCCGTGTCCCCTGCATCGGCAGGCGGATTCTCAACCACTGCACCACCAGGGAAGCCCTCCCTCCCTTATATTTTAAAACCACTATTGTTGATTTTTCAAGTCACATTTTCATGTCCAAAAATTTTAATGTACATTTAACGATATTTTTAATATTATATTTCCTTCTTTTCCCTTTATCTGATAATCTGTAATGCATTACTAAAACACTAATTAGGTATTATTTTACCTTTTTTCCAGTTTTATTGAAAAATAATTGACATGCATCCCCAAGTTTAAGGCATACAACATGAAGGTTTAATTTTCATATATTTTGAACTGATTACCACAAATGCTATATGCTTTGATTTTTAAGTTTGAGAAATGTATTTGTCATTGGAGTGTTACACCTTTATTAATTTAGCTTTTACTATATAATGTTGATTGCATTTGGTGAAAATAAAACTTGAAATATGTAATGTTAAAAGACAGTTTAATTTTCAAAAGTAAGAGCTTTTAAAAGAGTTTTATTTCATTAAGCAATGCATGCTTTGTGTAACAAGTGAAATGACTATTGATGGCCACATAAATGCAACCATTAAGGTAGATGATAGCAACAGACCTCTCCTGGTACTTACGGCCACATTCCCTTGGTCCACCAGCTTCAGTGAAGCTGTGTTGTTTATTTGTAGGTAGTTTTTCAAGTTTCTACTCCCAGTGAGTGTTATGAAGACTTTCTAGGCTTCTCTGCCTCAGGTATTTTTGGAAACTCAGAAGACCACTCAGTTTGCATATAGGCACAGCCAGGAAGTGCTAGGAAGTTAGAGCCTCTGAGAGCAAAACTCAACAGTGTGAGTCCCAAAATCAAGAAATAAAAGGTCACCCTCTCCATTCTCCAGGGGAATAATCCTGAGGTATGTTTTACAGAGTTCCTAAGAGGTCCCAGTAGCAGGATAAATACCATTTGCCCGCATTGGTAACCAACTCAGTAATTCCTCCTTCACTGACTTTTCTCTATGTGCTGTCTTACTCTGCCTATTCCTTTATTTATGCTTCCAAGAATACCTAAATAAAATATCTATGCCATGTTCCTTTTGCAGCTTTTAGGGAACCCAAGTTATGACAATTATGTAGCTTTATACCATCCCACAACAATTTACCTAGAGAAATTGAACCACTAATAAAACTCTGTTTGATAAACAGAAGCTCACTGTTACTGAACCATTAATGTTGTGGCTTTGATAGATACCTGCTATGACAACTCCATCACTTATGTAATGTTACAGCCATGAATTCACCCACATAAAGGTCCCCTCACATGTGTAATAAACATCTCCAGCATAGAGATCACATCTTATTCATGGCTGTATTCCCATTGGTTAGCATAAGCCTTGGTACATAATAGTCCAATCATTATGGAATGATTTATAAATGAGAGGATTAATTTGGTTATAATTTATTTTGTGTTTTTAAGATTAGTTGCCACTAGGTGGATACTGGTAGTGATTAAGGTTAAATTCAGTAAACCCAGCTATGGCCAAATATTAAAAATAGTTATCTATTGTGTGACATACCACACATAATCAGACCACTTATGCTTTTTCTGTAAAAAAAAAAAAAATTGAAGCAATTAACTTCATTACTAAGTAAAGTACATAAGCACAACAAATGGGATCTAATGAAACGTAAAAGATTTTGCACAGCAAAGGAAACTATAAACAAGATGAAAAAACAACCCTCAGAATGGGAGAAAATATTTTCAAAAGAATCAATATATATATATAAGGAAGGGAGTCTTGTATTATGAATTGGGAAAGTGGAGTGACAGCCAGAGGAAGATTGGTGCTCTCTATGTTGAGGTCAGGGTTAAGAGGATATCAAGAATTAAAGAAACTCAAAACAGAAATTTGAATTTAGCCCCTATAAATTTGCACCGATCTCCACAGGAAAGCACTCACTTGCCTAGGGAGTGGGGAAGAAAGACCCCCCAGAGAGAAAGAAGTATTCTGTTATATATTTCACCTTCAAAATAAAGTTAAGTTTACTTTGAAGTAAGCCTTGAAGCCAACTGCATTAGCAATACTTAATTTAGTGGGCTTTATCTTCAAAATATCCTCAGTTTTGTTTAAA
The DNA here is from genome assembly GCF_949774975.1 of Lagenorhynchus albirostris. Lineage (NCBI taxonomy): Eukaryota > Metazoa > Chordata > Mammalia > Artiodactyla > Delphinidae > Lagenorhynchus > Lagenorhynchus albirostris. Next base: position 128,807,453 of record NC_083099.1, read on the forward strand.
ACTTCTTCACAAATGTAAAATATCTGTTATTCTATCATAAATGTGTGTGCTTAAAGGGTAAACATTATGCCCAAATGTGAATGAGCTACCCCTAGATCCACCTTTTCTAGATGGGTACCTAGATCCACATTTTCTAGATGTGAAAAACTGAAAAGAGCCTAAAGTATCCTAAGATTATGTCAAAAAGGAAAACTCAGAAAGAAGAGGTTGAAAACCAATGACTAGCATTAAACTTTTCACGTTTGGCTGAAGTTGACTGTAGAGTCATTGATGATCTGAACCGAGAACTTCATTTGAAAGATGATAAAGAGGAGAGACACTGGGAAGAAAAGATTATCAAGACCTTACATTATCAAGACCTTACCAAAACCAAGTTTAATTAGGAGGAATAGATTGCTTCTCTGGCTGCATATTTTAAGTACCCCTCCACACCTCACTCCATGTAACGGCTAACTTCTCTTCTTTACCAGCTAAACAAAACAATAAATTTATTTCTAATATTAATGCTCTGATTTATATACTATCTTCATTTCTTACATGATTCCATATAAGGTTTATATCCCTGAAAATTATTATAAAGTTAGGATTTCTTTCTTTGTTTTTTTGAATGATGTATAATAAGTGAGCAGGAGATAGGGGCTAGAACCACCATTGTGGTTCTAAGGTAGGTCTTTTCTACTCTTTTAACTTCACAATGATATAAGGTTTTATGATGTCTTTTACTTTCCCTTGTCCTCTTCACCCCCCAAACACATTATTTAACAGAACTATTTTTTCACGTCTCCTTTAATAAGAGATTATTTATAATGTCAACACCTGTGTATTTATGCTAGGGGTTAAACCAGAATTTAGGGTTAACTTGAAGCACTTCCTGTCACCTTAGTGGTGGGGTGACTTTTAGGCAATTTCTTATTCAAAACCTGCATACTGGGTAGTAACTAATGATTTATTTCTGTGTCCCAAGTCCCAAAGGGAGTCTGGAGAACAGTTGAGCTGCTGTTCCTGACATCAGTGGTTTTGGCAATTATAGCATAAGAGAGAGAAATGGTCACAAGTCGAAAACACAGCTTGTTTACACTTTTAAATACAGTTATAATAAAATAATTTACCTATTAATAATAAAGTGGACCTAAAGTTAAAATTATTTTCATAGCTTGATCTTGATATTTTCTAAAGGATTGCTTTCCACATAATTCACTAAAGTGTTTTCTTTTAAAGCATACTAAAATACTTTATTATTTAATTTATGTATCTCCCCAGTGAACTTAAGGGGCTTCCGCTAAAAAATGGAGATTGATGATGACTACTTTGTGTTGGTAAATATGTAGTTTCAGTGTTTAAAATATAATTTCAAAGACTACATGGGAAAATTGGATTTAAACTTGATATTAAAAGAATAGTTAAATATTTTTTTTCAAATTTGCTTTCTGATTAATTGAAAAATAACATTTAAAAATTAAAGCTAAAACACAGTTTTACTTTAATATATAAGCTTACCCTAGGCCTAGAAATTGGTAAACGCTAGTACAATATAAAAATCATGTCTTGTTCTGTTGAGTTAGCCTTGGCCTCACAGCAATGGTTTGCATAAGTAGTTGGAAGTGTACATTTTTTTTTCCCCTAAATCTGAGGTCACTTTTCAGCCCAACTAACTAAATTTAATGTACAAACCTGTATTTAACTATTACTACCTAAATATATAGCAGAGTTTTCAGTCAACTAACACTAAATATTAACTTCCAAAACAATGGGCATTAACATCATAGCTTAAAGCCAGAAAGAATAAAAGCATGTTTCTACTTAAGATATTTTAATCAATATCAAGTAATATCTTTGTTTGAGAAAACCTGGATTTTGACAGCTACTTAACATTATGTTCCATATTTAACTGAAAAACTTCAAATTAATGGACAAAAATATGTAATATCCAAATAGACCTAATGAGAAAATTATGATATTTTAATGCCTTAATTGATACTTTAAAATAATTTTATATAACTGAAATGCTAGGTTTAGAAAAGTCTGCTTTAGAACCAAAGAAAAGCATAGGCAGTTTTATGATTTATTCTAGTCTTATAATAAGCTGAATAGATAATCCTCTATTAAACACTGCACATGTGGAGGGCCAGCAGAGCTCTTATAAGTCAGGTTCACTTATTTCAAACACACTAATCCTGAATGAATGTAATATATACAGGCACAATTTGTGAAGTTTTTACTGATATTAGACACTAGAACAGAGTCGTACGTTATAAGTTACCTGTCCAATGCCAATGCCAGTGCCTTCACTGAAGAACTTGACTGAAGCAGTGACTGAAACCAGTATTAGCTCTGACCCATCTAAGTTGCTAGGAAGCTCTTGAATGATTGCTGCCTTTGTGTTTTGGGGGCATGGGATGTTGCATCTCATGATGGATAATAGACTTATTGCTTGTTCTGCAAGTTATAGATCATATCATATGGTGGGAAGATCCATTATTTTAAGTGCCAGTTGGTGAGCTAAATTAAATGCTGATGAGTAAACTGTTGAAGGAAAAAAAAATTGTATGAACTACTTATACCTTGAGATGTGGGATTCTACCCACTGATGTATCTCCAATATTTATCTGTCCAAACACTGTATTTATTGCTGTTAATGTTTCGCTTCATCTTTAATTCATTATCTTATTTAACAAGTCTTTGATTTTTCAGAAACTCTATCATTAACCTATTCATTATTTCTACTCTTATAAAAAGCCTGGAGTTTTCACTGATACTCACTGAGCAAACAAACACTTATTGGAAACTTGTATTTCTAGCCCAGTGCAAAGGAGATTCAAAATGTACAAAAGAGACTAGCGAGGAATGCATAAGGCATCTGGTAACATGGAGGCTCTCAGGTCTTGCTGTGGTAAAATAAAAACAGCATCTCTTGAAAAACAACAGGCTTCCAGTAGGGGTGAGGATTTTCTTTTTGAACACCCTTCTCCTTTTCTACCTATACTTTAAAATGGACATAATGACCAAAAATATCAGAGATTGAAACTTGGCTTCATAAAAAATAACATTTGAAAAGAAGTTGTTATAGAGCCTTTATTAAAATTAAGTGGGTGAGCACAGCCTGAACAGTTAAACTCAGAAATTAATAGACAGATATGCTTCTGTATCTCGGTAACAGATGTCTCCAATTAAATCGACGTGACATGAATTGTACTTTCAGTAACTTCAGTGTTGGAGACTCCATCTTTTAAAGATTATTCTACATTGGCATCTTCATATTAACTTGGCATTGCTCCTCTAAATCTCCTTGGCTCAGACATGTTTTACAATAAACTTCTAAGCCAATGCAGGCAGAATCTTGGCTTTTGTAGGACCTGTCTCTGTCCACTTCAGGATATGTGTTATAATAAGCAGACACACTGTTTTTTCTTTATTAATAATTTAACATATTCTTTCATGTTAACTAAACCTCAAATTCTATATTTTTTTTTTTTTTTTTTTTTTTTTGCTGTACGCGGGCCTCTCACTGTTGTGGCCTCACCCATTGTGGAGCACAGGCTCTGGACACGCAGGTTCAGCAACCATGGCTCACAGGCCTAGCCACTTCGCGGCATGTGGTATCCTCCTGGACCGGGGCACGAACCCGTGTTCCCTGCATCGACAGGCGGACTCCCAACCACTGCCCCACCAGGGAAGCCCCCTCAAATTCTTAATTCAAATTTTTTCTAGAATGAACACAAGTTTGCTTAAACTTTTTTTTTTTTTACATACTTGAGATGTTGCCTTGTCTTTAAAAGCATAAGAAAAAAAAGAAAGAAGGAGCAAGAGAAAGAACTAGGTAAAATGACTAAAATTAAAAGCATTGAAATTAAATAATATAGTTTTTTGGAAATTCTCTGCCTGTAATTTCAGGGGGAAAAAAGTCTCTCTTCCAACAGTGTATATTATTAAATGTTAATTTTATGTAGTATGTATTCCCTGAGATTTTTCCTTAGTCATGGTAGCAAAGAGAAAAGTTAATGCTAAATCATTGAATTTTTAGCATTTCATTTTCACTTTTTAGTTTCTCTATGCATGCTTAATCTCATTTTATGTTTTTATTCTAAGAAAATTCCATTACTATATAGAACTTGCTAGTGTTTATCTTCATATCAACTTATTTCACACACAGGCCAGTAAGATGTAAATTGAGAAATGTATACTAGAGTTAAACAACATTTAAATCATGCTTTAATTATCAGACTATCTTTCTGTTTCACTAAGTGAGTATGATCCAATGATACTGGGCCCTTACAAAGAGGGTATCTGGGCATCAAGAATGTGCAGAGTTCTAAGGGTTCAAATGTCTGTGCTGTTGGGGAAGCCTGGAGCTGCCCAAAGCCAATTATTTACTCCTTCTCAGCAAAGAATGCAAAGGGGTATGATGAACAGGTAGTGAACTGCAGTCCTCGCTGTGAACTACAATAACCGAAGAAGCTTTTAACATTTCCTAAAACTGAGTCCTATCTCCAAAGTTTCTGATCATTTCTCTTAAATTCATTAGAAAAATATGATACTTGGAATATACTTGGACGTGTAATAAATGTATTCATTATTGGGAAGAATGCTAAGGAAATAGTCATTTTTCCTTATAATGCATTGAAATTAAAAGGCAACTTCTATTTAGTGCTACTTTAGGCAATTTGGTTTCTTAACAAGAAAACTAGAATGTGAGAACTATCTGAATACATTTATAAACTTGATATCCAGGGTTAATTTTATTTCTCCAGCAAGTTAGTCAGCCTCGCCTTTCCTGAAATTAGTTAAATGTCTATACTTCTGTGAGTTAATGGTTAGTAAGCAGTTTTCAAATTCACTGCTACAGGACAAAAATAAAGGGATAAATTAATAAAGACGGAATTTAGATCCCTGAGTCCACTTGCAGTATTTATGGTACTATTACAAAGATGTGTAACTTGAAATGTACTGAAGATCACGTGCACATAAAAAATTATTTAGCACTTGAAAATTAGACCAAGATTGAGTAACATGGCCTTTTGATATTGTACTGCAGCATTGCTTAACGGGATTATTTAATTTCCTAGAAAGCATTATCTGCTCTTGACTTTTCGATTTATTATTTAATCAGAGATCAGACACTGTGAAATCACATATGAACTGGGAGATTCCGGCCCAGAAGAGTATATATTTCTAACGACTATATATTATTGCTCTTTAAGACATTAACCAGTTCATTATATCCCATAGCAGTCTTATTCTAATATTCTTTTTTCAAAATGCCTATTAATACCCACTTCCTCAAAATCTCTGTTATTGATCAATTGAAGACATTTTGACACTTGTCCATTCTACATTTCAATGTGAATCATGGTTTAACTTTTTAAAATTATACTTTGGCAAAATATATAGGCATAATTTCTAAGCTATGTCAAAATGAAAAGGACAGTTCTTAGAAGTTAATGTGATAAACACAGGCGTTCAAAAGAACCTACCCTCTTTAATTCAGTTCTTTATTAATACATTGATAAAAGCACTTCAGGTCTATGTGCAAGAATATTTTATGTTACATGTATTTCAAGCACATTTTCAATAGGAATTTTATCATTTTTATATAAAAACTAGACTTTTAAGTCACAGGGATGAAGAAGGACTCTTGCAGTCTGCCTGATACTCACTTATACACATCTAAGGGAAACAATGCCAGGATCAGGCAAAAAACACTCATTCAGTTAATAAATCCACAGCTCTGCTTCATTAGAATTAGAAAATTGGCCCAGATTCAGCTGGGGGTCAGAAGCAGGTAGTTCATGGCATGACTCATTTGGGGATGAAGAGGGGTGCATTTTTCTAGGGAGACCTCTACTATATTGAAAGTCATATGCTGAATTAAGCCTTTAAAACTAGCCCCATGTCCTACTTGTAAAAATCTATTGGCATTTTTTTCTATTTTTGAACTGTTTTATGAGATACAACTACTCTTCCTTCTTAAAACTCTACTGCTGATCTCTCTTACATTTTTCTATCTTTGTTCTTTACCTACCTGTCTGCACAGCAGTAATCTCTGTGACCCTATGTCTTCCTTCAGTTCCCTGTATTCATGGGGACCATCATGATCATGATTGTCATATCTACCACTACAGAATCAATCTTTGTGCAACACCCTTTAAATATATTAAAATTGATCTTTGACATGTCACTGAAAGATTCATATACATAATATTACACACATATATGTAATACATATATATACTTGTGAGTCTGTGTGTAAAATATACCTTATGAATGAGATAACATGATCAGAGAGATGAAACAACTTGCTTAAGATAACAGTATCAAATGGCTACTGCAATATAACTCAGAGTAGCTTAACAAATGGGCCTGCTAGGGCTGTGCTTCTCAAATCTTAACTCAGGTATGTTAACCTAGGGATTCTGTTCAAATGCAGATTCTGCTTAAGTAAATTCAGTAAGGTTGCATGAGATTCTACATGCCCAACAAGCTCCATTGTAAAGCCACTGCTGCTGGTTCACAGACCACATTTTAAGTTGCAAGATGTAAAGGAAAGATAGATCAGGAAAACTGCCCTATGATTCAAATTTGAATGAGTACACTGTTGTTGCTAGTTACTTAATCTTGGTTGGCAAGTTGTCAAAGGTTTGAAAAGATCATAAGTGTCTTGGAAGGTATACACTAAAGGGTTAACGAAATATACCTAGGTTGTTCACACCCTGAACATTCTAAAGGTCTTCAGGACTGTCCCTTGACCAACTCCTGGGGGACAACCTGTGACCCCTAGGTATATTCTGCCTGATAAGTGTTTGACTTGAAACTGCAGACCACACCAGATAGTTTATGCTAACAGTGTAATTTATTGTGAATATATGTTTCTGTATGCTGGAGCTTTGCACCATGCTCTATCAGTTTAACTTCTGTTGTGGGTGGGGAGGCTGGAAACTCAGTAGCTAAGGTCAGTCACGTGGACTATGCATATGTGAGGAATCCCCAGTAAAACTCTGGATACAGCAATCTCTCTACTGGGCATATACCCAGAGAAAACCATAATTCAAAAAGACATATGCACCCCAATGTTCACTGCAGCACTATTTACAATAGCCAGGTCATGGAAACAACCTAAATGCCCATCAACAGACAAATGGATAAAGAAGATGTGGTACATATATACAATGGAATATTACTCAGCCATAAAAAGGAATGAAATTGGGTTATTTGTAGAGATGTGGATGGAACTAGAGACTGTCATACGGAGTGAAGTATGTCAGAAAGAGAAAAACAAATATCGTATTCCACATCTTGCACATGGAATCTAGAAAAAATGCTACAGATGAACCAGTTTGCAAGGCAGAAATAGAGACACAGATGTAGAGAACAAACGTATGGACACCAAGGCGGGGAAAGCAGGGGGTGGGGGGTGGTGGTGGGATGAATTGGGAGATTGGGATCGACACAAATACACTAATATATATATAATAGATAACTAATAAGAACCTGCTGTATAAAAAATAAATAAAATTCAAAGAAACCCAAAAAACAAAAACCCTGGATACCAAGGACTAGGTGAGCTTCCCCAATAGACAACAGTTCACACATGTTGTCATACATTGTTGCTATGAGAATTAAATGCTGTCTTAAGACCTCACTAAGAGGAAGCTTGCATCTGGTTTCTCCTGGTCTCCACTCAGCATGCCTTTTTTGCATTGCTGATTTTAATCCATATCCTTTCATTGTAATCAGCTAGAACTGTGAAAACAAAACAAAACAGATTTTCTGAGTTATGTGAATCCTTCTATAGAATCATCAAACCTGAGGGTGGACTTGGGGACCCCAAAACATAGTGTATATATTTGAAAAAATTTTTAAAATAAAACTGGCTACAACAGACACTGTTGATACCTTGCACTGTATCTCCTGGGCCCACTGTTTTTACCTGAATTTCACCTGTTTCCAGCTCACAGACAGCTTCCCATCTCATGCCAGTGTCTTTCTGCTTCTGGGTTTGTGAATTCCTTCCAGCTAATCAGTGCTGCTCAGTCTCAAGCAGGATCAAAGAGGGAGTTAGAGATGGGAAGTTAATGCTTCTTAGGCACCCCTCAACCAATGAAACGTGAGACTAAGTTGGGAAATGCTCCAGTCTTCCTGTCTCCTTATGAAATGATTTGGAAACGTGTTCTAGATGTCCCCAGCAAGACTAAGCACATAGTAATAACCACTCATTCATATTTGGCTTTTCTCCATTTCCTGCCTCACTTTCTCCACTTTAATGCTTTCAGAGATCAATTTCTGAATAAATTACCTGCCCCCAAGTCTTTGTCCCCCAGTCTGCTTTTAAAGGAAACCAAAACTAACGCAACAGAAATGGGAATTTTGCAATGAGAATCAGGGGGAATCTCTTTCTCATAAGAAGGGTCAAACCTTGAAGGTCATGAAGACCAAGGAAGTTCACTCTTCCAATGGGGTATTTTATCTTCTGTTTAATATCTCTATGTGCATGCAATAATTTATACCCTTTACTTACATTAAAGGAATGTGGGCGCTTTACCTCTTTTGATTTTTATGTTTCCATCACTATTGCCTATATGCAAAATGTAGGTTTAAAACAAAATTGAGAGGAGGTACAGAGATTTCCCACATAATCCTGCCCCTACACGTGCATAGCCTCACTCATTATCAACATGCCATGCCACAATAGTATCCTTGTTGAAAGTGATGAACCTACATTGACACATCATTATCATCCAAAGTCAATAGTTTACTTTAGAGTCTTTCTTGGTGGTGTATAGCCTGTGGGTTTGGACAAATCTGTAATGTCATGCATCCATAATTATAGTGTCACCTATTTTCACTGTCCTAGAAATACTCTGTTCTCCAAATATTGATCCCTCCCTCTCCCCCCAACTCATGGCAAAAATGAATCTTTTTATTGTCTTCATAGTTTTGCCTTTTCCAGAAAGTCATATAGTTGACATCGTATAGTATATAGTCTTTTCAGATTGGTTTCTTTCACTTAGTAATGTGCATTTAAGTTTCCTCCATGTCTTTCAACACCTTTGGGTAAATAACAAGGAGCATGACTGCTGGGTCACGTGTAGTAAGAATATGTTTAGTTTTGTAATAAACCCTCAAAAGTGTCTTCCCAAGTAGCGGTAACACTTTGCATCCCCATTAACAAGAAATGAGAGTTCCTGTTAGTCCACATCCTTGCCAAAATTTGTTGTTGTCAGTGTTCTGGATTTTGGCCATTCTAATAGGTGTGGACTGGTATCTCACTGTTTTAATTTGCATTTCCTTGATGAGGTACAATGTAGAACATCTTTTCATATGTTTATTTGCCATCTGTGATGATATGGATGAATCTGAGGGACATTATACTAAGTAAAATAAGCCAGACACAGAAAGACAAATACTAGTTTATCTCACTTATATATGGAATCCAAAAAATTCAAACTCATAAAACCAGAGAGTAGAATGAATGAAGGTTGTCAGAGGTCAGAGAGTGAGGGAAATGAGGAGATGTTCTTCAAAGTGATATAGGATGAATAAACTCAGGAGTTCTAATGTATAGTATGGTAACTACAGTTAATAATGCTATATTGTATACTTGAAATGTGCCTTTGTCAGTTTCATTTTATTCTGCGTGATTTCTTCTAGCTATTTACCATTTTCCTGGATGTACTTTATGGTGTTATGGTCTATGATTTTCTTCCTATAATTCCTTAATTTTTTTTTTTTTACTTCAATTTCTATCCTGAGATCAGTTAACTTGCTTTATTAGCTTCAATTCTTTCTCTGATTACTTTGATAACTTTCTGTGATAGAGGTTATGCTTATGCTTGTTTCTTCCTTTTCATATTTTGTGAATAGAATGCATGCATAGACCCTGTATTGATTTATTTCTCATTATACCTGTTAGAATAGATCAGATAAGAGATACATGGAAGGACTGGTGTGGTGTTTCAATTTGTATCATCTTTTATTTAGATTTCTGTTATGGAATACTGTCTTACTAATTTTCCTCCTACCTAAGCACTGGGCAAATATCTCCCATTGCTCACCTTTCCAGAGGTAGTGTGACACAGATTTAGTTTCCTGGGGCTACAAAATCTCTGTATTATCACCTGCCGTTTAACGCTTTTTCTCTTCCTTTTACTTCTCTTTACCTCTATGAATATCCTTTCATTTGGAGCCCAGAGTACATGAAATAAAAATGGTACATTACCCTGAATTCCCCTTCAACTTCAAATACTTTCCACTTTATGATTAGACGCTGAGTTACTGTACAGTGTTTTTCTTACTTTAATCATGATCAAACCTTTCTGTAAGATCTTATTATTTTAAGAAAAAGATTTTTGAGGTACACCTCCCAGAATAGTGACAATGACATTTGGTAAAATGAAAATTCTGAATATAGATTGACTATGCATGTGAAATCTCTCAGATTTTTGCTTTGTTTTAGTTGGGATATCATGGTATTTGGCAGGTTTGCTACACAGTATATGGTTTGGGGCTATAATTCTCTCTCTGAATATGTTTATTTTCTTTTGTTTTTTCTGTCAGTAGATTTTAATAGAGGAGTGAGAAGTAAACTTTTTATTCAGTATCCTACAGTGTCTATGGTTTTGGACACTCATTTCAAGATTGAATAATAAATTTAATTACATATGACTCATTATCAATCCTCCTTTTACTATTCATTTGTATGTATGATAACAAAGTATAAATGCTCTGAACAGTAAATTATTAATTCATTTGGTGGTATTCTTATTCTTGTAATTCTATCTTTGAATTTGCCTTCACTTTCTATGTTAACTATATAAAAGTGAAATAAATCAGTAACTATAATTTTAAAAATAAGTGATCTGAAAATTTTTGCTAAGATAAATAACTAAAGATTTTGAAATCCTTGAGGTTTTGAATTTGTTAAAGACAAAAAGGTTTAAGCTCTGGCAAAAAAAAATGTGTGCCTTTTGCTTAATAATATTCCCTTTTAATTTTAAGATTACTTTATATCTACTCCATACATTCCTTATTTATATGCATAGCATTAAGGTAAAACTTATTTCAGTGTTATCATGTTGAAACCCCTTATCTTTGTGTGCATGTCTATATGATTTATTTTTCTAGAAAAAATAGTTAAGGTAAAGGAGATTAAAAAATAAAATAAGGAAATCTTCCATCAATCTTCATATAAGTAAGTGTCATGACTGCTTCAAATTAATCACTACAAAGAACAGAGGGGCAATTGATTCATCCAGCTTTGGAATATTTTAAGTAAGCCTTTAAAAAGGTCCTTGCAAGGTACATATTATGTGGATTGATGAAGATGGCTGGAGCTTTCATGAAAGTCATAAGCAAATGCACAGAACAATAAAGTTGAACAAAGAAAGAGGCAAAAAAAAAAATGATCAGAGACTGACATCCTTGACTGAACACGTTTCATTCGTATACTTTTCTTTAAAATATCTAATCTTGTAGTTAGCTTTTTATCACTGATTGTAACCATCACAAGTGACATTTCTCAAGTAATAAAATCACCTTTTAAGGTGAGCATTTAAGATACACTTTGAATTCATTTAAAATACAGATTCTCATGTTTTGTTCTATACTTACTTTAAACCAAAAAATCCAGCTAACTTCTGACCACTAAGCTTTTAAAACCATCCATTTGTTGAATCTGTAGGAGATGATGGATGTTAACTAAATTTATTGTGGCAATCATTTTACAATATGTGTAAGTTATTATGCTGTATACCTTAAACTTATACAGTGCTGTATGTCAATTATATCTCAATAACACTAAAAGAAAAAATAATAAAACCATTCACCTAAAGTGTAACCATTCATCTTTAGTGATCTTTATTTTACATCCTGTGTAAACTTCATAAAGATTCTAAGTAAATATTTAAAGGTGGTAATGTCTAGACCAAAACATTTTAAAAGATGTTTCTCAAATGAAGCTGTATTTTTATGAAATGGGAAATGTAGTTGAGTCAACCTATCAAGAGAATGAGGACCAAAACTCTTCCTTATATTCATGAGGAAGGCAATTTTCCTAATCATTTTTTCCTAATCATTTGCTTTTAGTGTGAATTGGCTTTGTTCTTCTTATTAATAATACAGTTAATAAATTGACAGATGAATCTAAAAATCCTTGTTAAGAAATTACTATAATTAAGCAACACAGAAGTGATACAAAAAGAAAGAAGTTGTATAAGGCATGAAACTTGGCCCAGGAGTTTACAGACAAGTTGAGAAACCAAGAGAAGATTTGAAAGATTATCACAGAGTAGAAGACACATGCATGGTATTAACTGTAAAGCCTACTGCCCTTCAGAGGCTAAGAAAGAACACGGATTGCTTTTGTAGCCAGGCCAAGTTTCAGAAAGTCACTGGGTTAAGATCTAGACTTAAAACTTGAGTAATATGATTTACAAATTGCAGAGAACACCAAGAGAGTCACTATACGACAATTTAGGAGAAAAAATGTAAATTTAAATTGTGTTTGTCTCATAATAATCTAAAAGTTGTCCTTTAACTCCTTCTAACATAACATGGCATTTCATAGAATATTATACTTCAATAGCACTTCATCAAAATTTCATTTTCAATAAATTCAGTCTTCTCGTTTTTATAAAAGTTATGCACAGTGCTGAGAAATTTTTTAAAAAACTGACTTCTAGATTATGCTTGGTCTTTTTACCATTTTTTAAAAGCCTGATCTTTCTTTAAAGAATAAGTTTTACTGTCATATTATGACAACATATGGAGTATCTTCTATTTGAATTTACTTGCATCTTTTTCTTTTTGAAGGCAATGAATCTCACAATATTGCTAAATTTTAAAGCTTAGTTTAAATTTGAGAGCCTTAATATGGATTTGTACAATTTTATGTTTCAATTTTATATGCCCTGTTATTATTTGGGAGTGGGGAGAGTTAACTCACATGAGATATTAGCATACTCTAGAATGTCATCAAAGTCAAAGAAAGTTGGTACATGTGCATATTTCTCCTTTATTTTAGACTGTATGCTTATATATTTCTAAGTCAAGGGCTAGGTGGTCCCTTGATGCAGATTTACTTCTTCCTATTTAGTGATTTGATGCATTAAGAACAGAAAAATAGATAAAATTAATGACTAATGATAGATATCAAGATAGATTAAAGAGACATATAGTTGATAAGTAGGGCAAACTTCCAAATCTACACTTTTTTGGCTGTTTTCTCACCTAAAAATTGTTTACTATAGTTTGATTGATTGATTATACTTTTCCCTTCAGTTATGTTCCTATTTAGCAATTGCATAAAACTGAGGTGCAACTGCATGACAATTGAAATTATTTCTAAAGCTATTCACCTATTCATTCTAGGGCAAGCCTATTACACTAGGTCTATCCTATATAGGAGGAAGGCACTTACTCTAAGGTGAATTCAGGTAAGTAATAAATGCATGGGTTCAAGGAAGGCAGTAGGGAGTGATGCTTCTCTAATTTTGTTTTCTGGTAGATGCTGAAACAAAGCATTCTTATTACTGTATATGCACAAGGCATAAGTGTTTTGTCATGTGTTCAATACAAGCATTGGCAAAAGTCCTTCTATTTAAATCAGATAACAACAGTTTAATTATTAATTGAAAATAATGTGTTTCCCAACAAAGACTATTAGTGAGAAGTTCCAGCTTCTTAGACAGTTAAGAGGACAGCCAAAATATTAGGATGCTCTAGGTTTCCATCTCAGCCATAGAAATATTGAGAGATGTTTTGAGCTAGAAGTATTCCTACACAGTGAGCAATCTTTAGGAAGCTTATGGAGAACCTCAATCTTGTTCTCAGTGCTCTAAAGCAACCCTCTGACCACTCACTTTCGCCAGGAATTTACAGACTGCAGTTTTCCTAAACAGCAATATCATCAACAACAAAACTTCTGAGGTAAAAGAGAATGTGAATTTTGGCAAGGAGTGTCATCACCTGAACAAATCTTCACATTTCCTAGTCTCTAGTTTACATACATTCATGTGACAATTTTGAATATCTACACTCGAGATTTTGGCACAAGATAAGTGTCAGGAAATTTTGTGTGGAGGAATAATTTGACATGTAAGTTTTTAAAAATTTTTATTGGAATATAGTTGATTTATAATGTTGTGTTAGTTTCAGGTGTACAGCAAAGCGAATCAGTTATACATATACATGTATCCACTCTTTTTTAGATTCTTTTCCCATAGAGACCATTACAGAGTATTGAGTAGAGTTCCCTGTGCTATACAGTAGGTCCTTATTAGTTATCTATTCTATATATAGTAATGTGTATATGTCAAAAATTTTTAAAAACATTTTTTAGATCCTGTTTCTAAAAGTTAAACACTGAGGAAGAATGAGATTTTTCTTTTATTATTAAACAATTGTTACAATTAACCAAGGGGATTTTAGAGTCTTAGCTATAATGATTAAAAAATGCTTGAATGCTGATTACTCACTGATTACCCAGCAACTCAATTATGCTATCCTATTGAACTTTGTCATGACAGAAACTTTCCCAAAATTGCCTAAGGACAAAATTGTGAGAGGGAATTTACACAGGTCAATTGATAAAGCCACTGCATAGTTTCCTAGCTGTAAATGAGGATAGAGAACAAGATTGAATTAAACTCTGATGGATAATAATAGAAAGTAAATGACATGTCTAAGTGTACTTTGGGATTTTATGTATTTAAAATTATCTAGTTGGGTATTATATTTCTAAACTAGCTGCCCTTTACTATCCTTAAGCAAAATTATCCTTGTTGCCATGACATACGATGGATCTTACCTAGATGAGAGAGTGCTCAAAGTGCTCCTGGGTTTGCCCTCATGAGTTTGACAGAGGTTCATAGAAACCAGTGTTCTCCTAGCAATGTGACCGGCAGGTATGTACTCTTGTTTTAGTGCTATTTCAACTTCTGGGAGTTACTTACCTTTTTGAGACTTTTCTCAGAGATCTTTGAAAGAAATTGAGTGACTCTCAAATTGTCTGAAATCAGATAACCTCAAATTTGGTGAGGATCCAAAGACAATATGTATGTATGGAAGTTAAGATTTCCCATTCGGAAGTCAAACTGTTAGAGTTCAAACTTTGGTCCCGTCATCTTCCAATGGTAAACTCTTGTGGTTACTTAAATTCCCCTTGTCTTTCTTTCCTCATCTGTAAGATAAAATAGGAATGATAGTAATAGTACCTACATAATTTGGCAGTTGGAGGCTAATTCAACTAATAGACTTAATTGACTTACAGCAGAACTTGGCAAAAAGCCACTGCACAACTGACATTAATATTATGATATTTTATTTTGCATGATGGGACAACAAATAGTTACTGCTTAATCTTAAATAAGGAACATTAATAATAACAGAAATTAAGAAAATATATTTATTAAAGAAGCCCACTGGGAATATGAAGCCTCAATCTCATCATGTTTGTAACTAAATTTGAGGCACCTGAAAGTATACATATCTTAAAATACATTATTATACAGTCAAGGAGGGAATCCTAGCTATTCCAACAATACCTAGTACATTTGTAGAAACAAGTGATTGGATACATTCTAAAAATGAACACAGATTTTGAAATCTAGCTGTTGTTATTGAACTTTTCATTATTGCTCAATTATAAAAAAAAGACAAAGAAAACAACTCAAATATATATATTCCTGACTATATCTATATCTATATCTATATCTATATATATATATATAAAAATCAGGAAAACACCAAGGTCGCTCACCTTCTTCTTTAACCATTCTTCAAACTTACAGTTTTTTATGTGATTCAATGAGAGAAATTGTGTTGAAATTCATGGAACAGTGTCTGGCATCTGGTAGATACTCTAGAATAATCACCTCTATTCCAAAGATGTAGCATAAGACGTAACATTTTGGAACCACTAAGCTAATGGACTTGTCCCAGTTCTAGAGAGTAAAGAAACCCCTTTCAGTGATAGTTTTATTTTCCCACTTATTTTTACACATCAAAGTTAATTCCCATCTGCTATGTGGATTCCCATTGATTATGTGAGACGTGGTAAAACATAATGGTTAAGAGTGAGCATTCAGGAACCAAACCATCTGAATCCACCAGTATGAATATTTACTGGTTCTGAGGGTAGACTAGTGAGGGTCAGAAGAGTTATGACGTAAAGTAACAAATATTGTTCCTGGATCCAATAATCATTAGCGGTCGTCATTACTTTATCATCATCATCATCATCATCATCATCAACTATTTAAAGCATCCTTTCTGGACAAAGCAAAGTGGAAGGACTGAAGGACTAATATTCTACTTTTCAAGAAAAGAAAATTGTTATTGCCTAGGAGCATTAATTCTGACACTTGAGTATTCAAAAAAAAAACTTTGCTTTATCATGTTTTGCCCATATTTTCATTATTATTTAGTCCTTTTTTTTTCCTTTACTCAGGGATTTTGGTGCTGGATGGTGGCTCTGCTAGGCTGGTCAAGGTTCATACCACAGGCAGTGGATTTTAGCCAGATGTCTCCTTTTTAAACTAAATCAAGTTCATGGCTGTGGTTGATATGAAGGCTTCTGTCCATTGGCAAATGGCATTGTATCCACAGGCCTCTTATTAGAGCTTGGGAAAAGAAGTAGTGATTACTAGTGTTTGTGGCCAAATTTTGTTCATGCCTGCCAATTGGATTTGTTTGGGTACCAGGAAATTATGGAGTGTATGATTTGAATTAGGATATTAAACCTTAGGAGCCAGTCTTTAGCAAAGATTGTGCTGTAAAATAATATTGGAAAGTACCCCTTTGACCAAGTCAGTGAAATTAGCTTAGCCACGAGAATTCCAAGTGTGTTTTCTGACCTTGAGATGTAGACACAGTGCCAAAAATTATCATCAGGGGACTGAGGATGGATGCTGATCTTTATTTTAATGAGAGGGTTTTAGTGTAACCTAGTCATCTAACTCAAGCCCATCATTTTCAAACTTTAAATATTCTGGTTGCTGGTCTCAGAAAATGGAAGATGTTCCCTCAATATTATTATCAGAAACATGTTGTTTCATGTCCGTTCTCCCAGTTCACATTCTTAATTCCTTTTCCTTTTTTCTTCTGATTTTTAAAACATGTTCTTTGTTTGGTTATGGCTGGTAATGGCTCTTAATTGTGCTGGATGCCCAGAGTTCCATTTCTGCATAATTTCCATGGCAACCTGCATATGCTATACAGTCCAGCAATCTGCAACTCCATTCCTGGTGCCATGGCTCTTCTTGTATTAATCCAAACTGTTGACTTTTGTTGTTGTTCTTTTATTATCATCTAGCAATGTAACTACTATCACCTTGGAAATTAATTGCAAGGTCAAAGTGCTTTAATACATAAGAGACACAGAATATCCTCTCATGTAGTTTCATGCATGAGGAAAAGGATAAGCCCAACAGTTAACCCAAGCATTAATGTTATGTCTGTAGCAATGGGTGGGGTATCAAGACAGCTGTGTGCTCTGGCATGGAGGCAGGAGAGCAGATGTTGAGGAAGGGCCCAATAGTCCTTTTTTTAAGCTATGTGACCTTTGCTTGCATCCTAGAACAGCTATCAACCTCTTTCTTAGGTAAAGAGTAATGTTTTATTCAGCCATTAATAGAGTTTCTGCTATGAAACTAAATACCTATCAGCTATTAGCTTCTCTTATTAGGAGTATAGTACAAAAAATCTCTAAGTGATTTTTTTTAGGCAGTGGGTATATTTATTTATTTACTTCTGGTGTCATTAATCCTGTGTTCTGTTATTTTAGCAAGATCTCCATGAATATCTTCCTTTCTATTTAGGCCTTGTTGCTGTAAACTTTCTTTTTCAGTCTCACATACCAACTGCAGTCACGTGTAGTAACTTGACTATCCAAGAGGATGGCTTACTCCTGCACAGCTTTGTGCTTGGATTCAGATGCCCAGTGCAGCATTCCCAACCTGGAACAGGATAGCTTGAGTAACATCCTCATTATCTATCTTTCATATGAAGAATTTTGGATATTCAAAGCCATGACCTCCTAGATAGTGAGTAAACCATGCAAGCGTGCTACTTGCCAGCAGACACAGAAGCTTCTTCCAGGTCAATCCCAGCTTGATGTAGGCCCCAATGGAAGAAGATCTCATGACATACCCTCTGGCAGAGATGCTGTAAAGAGTTGTATTAGCATCCCTTGCAAAGTATCATCCTCTGACCTACTTGCTGTGACTTGGATGGTTCCCCTCGTGTTTGGACAAGAGTATGAGTGAGTGGAAGGCCACAGAACAGTTAACTCTGTGTCCCTTATTCATCATGAAGGTACAAATAAAGCATGAAACTATGTTGGACACTATCTCTATGTTCATCGGTTTGTTTTAATAAGACCACATATCTAGTATATTAGTTTCCTAGAGCTGCCTTAATAAATTACTATAAACTGGGAGGCTTAAAGCAACAGATATTTATTCTCTCACAGTGACACAGATCAGAAATCTGAAATCAAGGTATCAGAAGGTCATGTTAAAAGTCTTAATTCCAGATTAAAAAAAAAACAAACAGATTTTTTAAAAGCTATTTTTTGAGAATAAATGGCCAACTAAAGGCACGAAAGGTCAGCATATATTCTCCCATCCTAATTTCCCTCTCTTGATACAAGGCAGGGCACTCCTAAGCCAGGCATCTACACACAGAATGGATATTGTTGGGAGTAAGTTGGGAGTTAGCCCCCTCCAATCAGGGACTGGGTGCTGCAGAATCCCGACTTCAACTGCTTCTTCATGAAAATGCAAGGTGCAAATCAAATCTCCATACCTAATCTGAGGAAGCAGGACTTGCTCTACAGCAACTTTCCTCCACATCTGGGACTCAGACTTCTAAGAGACTCTTGGTCCCGAATTGCCCACCTCCTCTGGTTGGTGTGCCCTATGTTTTCACTTTGCCTTTGGTAACTCCACTCCTTGCCTGGGGAAGTTAACCTTGTGGGCAACTTCTTGTTTCCAGATGGCTTCAGGCTGCCCATGGGAAACACTAGCAGGAAGGTGAAGAGTGAGAAGAGAGAAAGGGAGTAGTTATTCCTTGAATTCTTTTCATGTTAGATAGCAGTAGGTTGACTGTGTCACGTTACTAAAAACAACGGCTCATGTTATCCAGCCCAGTTGGTATAGTTTCTTTCTCACATGGTTCTGGTAACTGTTCCTTCCTCTAACTTTGTCAGGCCAAGGAGTAGTAAGGATCCCCTTGCCTTCCTTGCCCAAGGTTACTGGTCATCCCACTTTGGCTTCATTAAACTCTGCCACAACTTTGTAATTAGTGCCTTTATTAAATATTTATCAGTTACCCAATGTATGTGTCCCTATTTTTTCCTGCCTGCACTCAGATTGATAAAAATTGCTAGACCAGAAGAAAGGGCTTTCATTTTGTTGATTTGTTCCTGCTTCAGTAGGAGCTTATTGTGCAGAGTCAACTACATCTACCACCTTCTCTCATTTTGACCACCTTCACCCCCTACCTCTGGAAACCACCAATCTATTCTCTGTATCTATGAGTTCATTTTATTTGGTTTTGTTTTTGTTCTTTAGATTCCACTTATAAGAGAGATTATATGGTATTTTTCTTTCTCTGTCTGACTTATTTAATTTAGCATTATGTGCTCAAAATTTGGCAAGATTGTTGTCACAAGTGGCAAGATTTCTGTGGCTGAATAATATTCTCATATATATATATATATATATATATATATATATATATACATCTTTTCCATTCACCCATTGATGAACACTTAGATTGCTTCCATATCTTGGATATTATAAATAATGCTGCAATGAGTATGGGGGTGCATATATCCTTTTGAGTTAGTGTTGTTATTTTCTTTGGATAAATACCCAGGAGTGGAATTGCTAGATCATATGGTAGATCTGTTATTTTTTTTGCGGTACACGGGCCTCTCACTGTTGCGGCCTCTCCCGTTGCGGAGCACAGGCTCGGGACGCGCAGGCTCAGTGGCCATGGCTCATGGGCCTAGCCGCTCCGCGGCATGTGGGATCTTCCTGGACTGGGGCACGAACCCGCGTCCCCTGCATCGGCAGGCGGACTCCCAACCACTGTGCCACCAGGGAAGCCCAGGTACATCTGTTTTTAACTTTTTGAGGAAACTCCATACTACTTTCCATAGTGGCTGCACCAATTTACATTTCTACCAACAGTGCATAAGTATTTCCTTTCCTCCACAGTCTTGGATATACTTCTTTCTTATATTTTTGATAATAGCCATCTAACAAGTGTGAGGTGATATCTCATTGTGGTTTTGATTTTTCTGATGATTAATGATGTTGAGCATTTTCATGTACCTGTTAACCATTTGCATAACTTCTTTGGAAAACTGTCTGTTCAGATCCCCTGTCCTTTTTTTTTTTTTTTTTTTGGTGGTATGTGGGCCTCTCACAGTTGTGGCCTCTCCCATTGCGGAGCACAGGCTCCAGACGCGCAGGCTCAGCGGCCATAGCTCACGGGCCCAGCCGCTCCGCGGCACGTGGGATCTTCCCGGACCGGGGCTCGAACCCGTGTCCCCTGCATCGGCAGGCGTACTCTCAACCACTGCGCCACCAGGGAAGCTCCCCCGTCCATTTTTTAATCAGATTGTTTGGTTTTTATACTATTGAGTTGCATGAGTTTTTTTATATATTTTGAATATTAACTTCTTATCACATAAATGATTTGTAGATATTTTCTTCCATTTGTCTAATGAGAAATCAATGAAAATTCTTATCCACTCTCGTACATCATGAGTCATTTCTCTCGTGTTGCTTTCAAGAGTATCTCTTTGTCTTTGACTTCAGACAGTATGTGATTTATCTAACTGTGGATCTCTGAGTTTTTCTGACTTGGAATTCATTGAGCTTCTTGGATGTATAGGTAATGTTTTTCATCAAATTATGTGTTTTCAACCATTATTTCTTCAAATATACTTTATACCCTTCTCTTTCTCTCTCTCTCTCCCCTCTCTTTTTGGCACTCCTGTTTTGCATATCCTCATCTTCTTGATGATATCCCACAAGTCTCTGAGACTTTGTTTTTCTTCATTCTTTTTTTCTTTCTATTCCTTAGACTGGATAATCTCATTGACCTATCTTCAAGTTGGCTGATTCATTATTTTCTGCCTGTCCAAATTCACTGTTAAGCTCCTCTAGGAAAATTTTTATTAATTTATTATATTTTTTAATTCCATCATTTTATTTGTTTTTTTAATAATTTCTATGTATATTAAGAGTCTCCATTTAGTGAGATATTATTCTCATATTTTCTTTTAGTTCTTTTGGACATGGTTATTTCAGTTCTTTAAACATTTTTAGGATGGCTAATTTGAAATCTTTGTCTAATAAGCAAAATCTAAGTTATCTCATGGACAGTTTTACTTATTGCTTTATTTCCCTTATTTATGGGCCATACTTTCTTTCTTTGTATGTCTTATACATGTTTGTTGCATTTAAACAATAAAATGTTAAAGTGTTTTAAATAATAAAATTTCACAATTCTGAAAATTAAGTTCTTCCCTCTCCCTAGGGTCTATTGGTTTTGCAGTTTGTTGTTGTTGTTTAGTATCTTTTGTGAACCAATTCTGCCATTAATTTATTCTTTGTCATGTTTGGACACTGATGTCTCTGTTCAGTGAGCTTAGTGGTTAGTGAATGATTGGACAGAGATTTCGTTAAGTGCTTGGATCCAATCATTCTGCCAGTTTTTGCTGAGAGGCTTTGTGTGCATTTTGGTCACACATCTATTACCCAGACTGGCAGTTGGAAACTGCTTAGCCTTCACTTCCAGCTTTCCCAGAGCCTCCAGGTCAGCCAGAGGTGAGAGCTTAGCCTTCTCATATCTTTCTTGAACATAGGCACTGTGCTTGGAATGTACACCACCATACACCTGTGTGTGAACTTTTATTTATTTTATTTTATTTTATTCCCAGTAACTTGTCAGAACTTTTCAAAACCCCAGTGGACATCTCATTCAACAGCTTTTTTTTTTTTTATTGGAGTATAGCTGCTTTAAAATATTGTGTTAGTTTATACTGTACAACAAAGTGAATCAGCTATACGTTTACATATATTCCCTCTTTTTTGGATTTCTTTCTTTTTTAGGTCACTACAGAGCACTAAGTATAGTTCCCTGTGCTATACAGTAGGTTCTCATTAGTTATCTATTTTGTACATAGTATCAGTATTATATATATGTCAATCCCAACAGCTTTTTCTTTTAAACTTCATGGTTTGCCTGTTTTTGTTGTTGCTGGTATCTACCACCTCAGGCTACTATGAAATTTAAAAATTACCTCTAAATATTTTCAACAAGTGTCCTGGGGTAAAGGCTTTTTGCACTGGGCAAGGCCCAAGTTAAGTCACAGAAAGACAGAAGTAAGTGGGGTCTTCCAGTGTTACCCACCAGGTCAAATAATGATAATTCTCTGGGAACGAGACTTGTGGCTACCAGACCAATAGTGTTCAGTGATTGAAGGCTATTTGTTTTTAGAGCTATCATGGTACTATGGACAGGAGAATGAGAGTAAAGCAAGTTAAAACATTTAAAAACTCACCACTTTTACCAAAATAAAGCCTTTTAAAATTTCCTTTCAAAATTTTTTTAATAAACCCTATCTAGACTCCTAAAAGAATTTGATTAATTTCTACCATTCCATAAAATTTGGTTCAGATTATTTTTGCCAGTTTTTTCATTGCTTTTATGGAGGAAATCATTTTCAGATGCCCTTACTTTACTATTTTCACTGATATCACTTCTCTTTCACATTATGGTAGAATTTATTATGAAATGAAAATATTTCATTAGCACTTGCAAATAGGTACTAATTATAAGATAAAAATAAGATTTCACATATATATGTATGTATATATACATGATTTAAGTCTAATTT
The DNA here is from genome assembly GCF_949774975.1 of Lagenorhynchus albirostris. Taxonomy (NCBI): domain Eukaryota; kingdom Metazoa; phylum Chordata; class Mammalia; order Artiodactyla; family Delphinidae; genus Lagenorhynchus; species Lagenorhynchus albirostris. The sequence continues at coordinate 128,830,362 of NC_083099.1, forward strand.
ATAATCAAGACAGTCTTAAACTTGGCATCTTAGGAAATACACTTCAATATTTATAATAAGAAGGAAGCAATCTGTGCAGATGAGTATCTGTTTCATTATGTTTCCCTAAGCAGCATCAAATTTTCTACCTCACCATATTTAAACTAGGGTCAACTTGGGGAATTGTTATCTTCTAAGAAATATATGGCAATTTCTCCCTTTCTCCTTGATCAAACAATATGATAGAATTTTGAAACTTTATTATAGGAATTAGTGAATGACTCATTATGCTATGACTATCCCAAAATAGAAATTCTCTGCCACTGTACCCACAATATATGGCATCCTTGATATCACAAGCATTATCATGATGACTACTAATAATCAGAGGGAAAATATTGATTCCATTTATGTCAGTAATAGCTGCATAAATAGACATCATTTGTTTAATAAACATTAAACTGTAGGCCCCATGTAGGCAATAGTTGTATCTGTTTTATTCAGCATCAGATGCCCACACCTGAGCACACTTCCTCATGCATAACGGCTGCTAAATGACATATGGTGAATGACTCTCATGCTCTAATTCTATTCATTAATTCAAACATAATTTGCCTCTTGTGCATAGGACTACACTCTCCTGCTTCCGTATTTTTACCCATAATAATACTGTACATAACAGTAAAATTTTGCAATTTACAAAACTATTTAAAACACCAAAGTTTCTCACCTGAGACCCTGAAGGGAGCCAGGCTTTATGTTCAGTTTCATTGATAATCACTTTTAGATTAATCATAGCATGCTGTAATGATGAGCACATACATCTACAGCTCAGTGACCATTTTCTTTACCCATAGGCTAGGCTTGGCTTATTTATTGGATGACCTTAGGAAAGTTGTTTCATTTCACTTGGCCTTAGTTTCTATACCTTTTGAACATATAGCAAGTGTCTCTTCACAAAATTATGTCAGTTTTGAATGAGATAACCAACATGAATGAACTTCACAAAGTCTAAAGTATGATCTCATTTTTTAGTAATATAGGTATGGGATATAGCTTCTTCTCTTTGAAAACCAACCATTTCTTCACTGATACCTTCTCCATCTTCAGAAATTATAAATTTTAGGTTAAATTGCACCATGTGAACTTATCCTCCATATTCATCATTATTATATTCAATGATTATGGGTACTCAAGAGAAAATTTCCATAGCCAATTCACTTTTCAAAGCAGCCACCTCTGACTAACTACCCACCACTTCTCTACACTGAATATGTCTCAAATCTGGTAAAAATAAGGTCCTAAAATCTTGCCTGGACACATTGTTTCACAAACTCACAAGCATTACCTAAAATCATCTCCTTAATAATTACTCCTTAAGCTTCTTTTGGGGTCAGTAATTTTAAAGTAGGTTGAATCTCAGTAACCTGAGCAGGAGGCAGGAGGTGTTACCTATTAAGCAGCTAGCACAATCACAGGAGTTGGTTTTCACCCAATTGTTTAATTATCGTTACTGTTTACTCTCAATTAGCGAAAAATGAGGATCTGAAGGAATAGAAAATAGGACAGTAGCAGGTACATTTATTTAGAGGGAGAAAAGCAGAAAAAAAAAAAAGAAGCAATGAAATGCATGTTTGGAGAGTTATATTTTGAAGACAGTATTTAAATAGAATCAAACTCAGTATAAAAGGTACTTTTACATTCTGAACCAATCATTAAGGCTAAATTTAAGCATCAATTTTCTTTCACTTATTGAATTAAAAGAGATATTTGAATCATAGTACGTCTGTAAAACAAATGCTGATGGGGATGATTCAGAAGAGGGAGAAGCCAGAAATCATGGGTAAGAAGCCAGAAAGTATAATTTTCAGGAAAAGTTCTCTAGTAAGAGGATGGGATGTGGTTTGGTCTTTGGTAGGAACATGAACAGACCAACCACTCTCAAAGAAAGGAAAGCAAAATATGTGATTTCAAATGCAATATGCTGACTGACATATCTGGTGTGGAAGCATCAGGAAAATTTCTCTTTTGATTGCTTTAATTTTCTCAGTGAAATGAAAAATCAGGCAATTACCTGAGAAAGGAAGGGGAAGTATTGGAGGTTTAAAGAGAGAAGGAAAAGTATAAAATTCTGAAGGGTGTAGATGCCAAATAAGACCAAAACAGTCTTGTAAGGGATTAGGAGAAGGTTTTGCTTTTCCCAGCTCAGGATTTACATGCTACACTGGCCTGAAGCTGCTAATAGCCATCTTTCCAAACTTGCAGAAAAGTGTGACAGAAAACAAACCAGGACTGAAAAAAGCAGCCCAGATACGAAATGAGAAATGTAAAATTCTCATATTACTTTTCAAGGATATAGAATCAGCCAGGCTTGAACACAGAACTCCCCTGAACTTTTCTGTTACATGGGTGAACACATTCTTTTTTTGACTATTTGTTTGAGGATTTTTGTTTTGTTTTTTGTCACTTGCAATCAAAAGAGTACTTAATACGTCAGATCACTAAGAAGTAATTTATGAGGTTTTAAAGGATTAATTCTTAAAATGACCAGAAAAGTATATTAGAACGATATGCTAGCAACTTGGTTATTAGGATGGGTTTTGGGGTCAGAAAACTGAATTTGAATTCTGGCTGTTCTACTTAATGAGGTGGGTAATATTTGGATTTACTTAGTCACTCTGATTTTTGCATTTTCATCTGTAAACTGGATATAATGATCATAAGAGCTACCATGTATTAAGTCCCATACATTATACCAATATTTTATATACATTATCTTAATCACATCTTCCATTCACCACTGAAACAGATATTGTCTCAGTTATACACATGAGGAGAGTGAGATTTAGTGAGGTTAATAATCAGCCTAACATTCCAAAACTAGTCAGATGGTATTGAGCTCACGGTTATTTTATATCAAACTTAGAGTGACTGTTAAGTCTCAGTTCACTTGGACGATTTTAGTCTATGCCTGTTGTACCTACATTCCATCTGATTAGCACACTCTTTCACTTGCAAAAAGTCTTAGATTGGACAGCAAATTGTATGATCACTGTTGCAGTGACCAAGTTGACTTGAAGATTAGCTTGCTGGAAGTTTATTGGGATATGCTCTCTGGATCTCTACCAAAGGTATAAGGAAAGGAAGCAAGATTGGGCGGAGAGAGGAACAAAAGATTCAGCCAACCCCACAAGGAGCTCTGAAGTTGGAATGGCCCTTTGGAGTTGTTACACTTGGTGCAAAGAGGAGGTCTGGGCCATTATGCTACTGCATCAACCCACTCATTGCACTGGGTCTGGCCCCAAGGTGGGAAGTTGTCTTGGACAAGATAGTGTTCTTTACTAGAGGACAATTTCTTGAGAAAGCTGACAGCTGAGAGATTTTCTGCTGGGCAGCATTCCCAGTAGTTGGAGAAATAAGTCCTTCACAACATCTACTATGGCTGTAAACATCCGTTATGAATGAAGCACTGCCTCCAGACAAGAGTTTCTTTATACCGTTGCTCTGAGGATTAATGAAAGTATACCTACATATCTTTAAAAGTATGTGGCATATATTAATATATGCCTGCATATATCTATATGCATATATTCAATAAATGGCAGCATTTTAATTATTTTATATATCATATAGTACATATTAAAATATAGTATATGTGGTATATAATATAGTATAAAGTTATCACTTCATAACAGAGAATCTGAAATAACAGAAAAATAAGATTTACAAAAATTTTAGAAATTTGTTTAGCTTGAGGGATTGCCAAGAGTAGCCCAGCACAGTGTTCTGTCTATAAATTTTCACAAAAAGCTGAAATCTGATGAGGGCCACATGAGCAGAAAGAATCCAGGTATGGGTAAGTTAAGGGAACCCCATATAATGAAGGAGTGTGGGTGAGTGGTAGGGATGTATGGCTATTAAATGTGCTATTGAAATCCACTGGTTCTCATACTCAAAATCTTTTGACACCCTCAATCTCTTTAAAGACAAAAGGAGGAAAATGTTTTCCCCTAACAAATTGTGGTCTTGTTTAAGAACAAAGTCTAAAATTGAGGTAAACAGGAAGAAGATCTGTCTGGGAACCCCATCCAACAACTTTACACTGACCATGTCTGCATTCTTACTGCTATATTGTTAATCTACTCCCAAAATTGTATGGGGATTACCAGGGTCTTAAACTAAGTATATTAGCAGTAAAATTTAGGGTTCCTATTAAGTTAATCTCACATGATTTCAAAAAAGCCATCCCATCCCTCCAGGTTTGGGGACCTTTAGAACATGCACACCTGTAACCAAGCAGGACCCTATGGGGCCTTCCAGGGATAGGCCCTTCTCCCATATCCTCTCAGTTAGTTCCTCTCTGAAGTACCTATATAACAGTATTTGATGCACATTTCCTGAGTTGTTTTACAGATGTGAAAGCCCCCCACCAAATGGAAGATGTTATGACCATGAACACACAGCCCCAGGCCTCCTGGAGCCTAAGGACTGGAATGTTAACCCCTATGACACCACCCTGTTACTTCACCATCAGCCAGTCAGAGAATTGTTCATGAGCTGATCACATACCCTGCAACCCCCATCCCTCACCTGGCTTTTAAAAATGCTTTGCTGAAACCCTTCAGGGAGCTCGAGGTTTCTTAGATCATAGCCACCCATCTCCTCGCATGGCCCTGCAGTGAACCTTTGTCTGCTCCAAACTCCGATGTTTCAGTTTGTTTGGTCTTATTGCGTGTTGGGCACATGAACTTGCACTAACACACTCGGAGCTAGATATTTGGAATTTCCAAGCAAAAATATTTAAAACTTTCTCTAGTCAGCTATATTAGGTAGAAAATGTCTTCATGGATTAGCATCCTAGGCGATGCATCAACTGTTAGTTGACTCTCCCTTGTTCTAGGTGTGGCTGCCACTGCCATTGTATCTTGCACTTTTCTATGTGGACCAAGACGATCAAATGAGTTTTTAAAACATAGGTAACTCTTACAAGTTTGAAAGATTTAATTGAAGTTAGTTCATATACTATATGGGGAAGTTTGAGAGAAATTTAATATTCAATTAGCAAATAATTTCAATACTATTTCATTTTTTATTACTTTAACTTGCATTAATTTTGTCTCAATTTTAATCCCTGATTCTCCAAATTTTTCAGTGGTTTCTTTGGATAATAGATATATTTTGGAATGTACACATGAGTTTTCAAAAGGAAAATAAAATGAAATATGATATTCTTCCTTGAAGTACATGTAAGTCAAATAAAATCAATATGAATTTCCATGTTAGCCCAGATTAATTGGAAAAAGACAAGATATTTTCAAACTTACTTTAAACATAGAGTAAATTTTTCTCTCAGGATAGCTTTTCATGATTTTTGTCCCCAGGAGAGAATGTGCCATGCTATGATTAAACCTCGTGAACCCTTGACCCTGGTACATATAAAGACAGCAAGAAGCAGGTCCCGGTTATTAAAGAAATTTTGACATAGACACATTCTTTCTTTTATAGTAAGAAACAAAAAAGGTTTTCTTTACTCTGAGGAGAGACTATTAAAGCTGAATATTACAATGTTCTCTAAGGGGGAGAAAAGTTCATTTTCACACTCCAAGGGACGTGCATGTTTCACTCTATAATTTTTTCACATAAATTACACTACATTGAGACTATTATTTGTGATGTTATAAAGAACAATAAAAAGTAAAAGCAGAATAAAACTATTAAGGATATGGACTGTTAAGTATTCTTATAAAAGGAAGAATCAGAAAAATTCCTGTTAGACTAGCTTCCAAATCTTACTGTTTAAATTATTATATGTAGGTGCCATGTAAAGTTATAAAGGGTAAAAATCAGGAAATTTTTCTGTTACATATTATTCAAGCATTTATCATGTGTGGAAATAATTTAATTCACTGCAAATGACATGGACTAAAATTCAGACTACATTTACTATCAATCTTTATTTGAGGAAGATGAATTTTGTGATGCTATAAAATCATTATTTTATATATGATTTTGTGTAAATATATGTCATTTAAGAATTAAATATATGTCATTTAAGAATGTTTCTTCCTTATTTCCTGTTGTAGTTTTATTTCCAAAGATATGGAAAACCCATACAAATAAGAAATGTTGTATTGATTTTTCTGTAACACAACTGTATAGTGACATGTTTGATTTGTTATTTATAGTGATTTATAATGATATTAGTCTTTTTCATGACTTGTGATGATATCACAAAATATTTGTTTGCTTGCCTATATTTTGCTTTTCAGACAGCCTTGGAAAGAAGGAAAGGAAGAAAAAAGAAGTGGAAGGAAGGAAAGAAGGAAGGAAAGACGAAGGAAGGAAGGAAGGAAGGAAGGAAGGAAGGAAGGAAGGAAGAAAAACATTAACATTTTGAACAGGTTCAGCTATTACTGAAACTGATAATTTCTAATCTTAAATTGGGGCAAATGGCTAGATTGCAGAGTGATGCCATCATTGGGCATTATGAATGCAAGACTAAACAATTAACAGCCACCTCTCAGACAGAGGACCAGGTGCAGGGTCGACTCTTTCTGGACGTTGTAATCAGAAAGAGTGCGGCCATCTTCCATCTGTTTGCCTGAAAAGAGGAGCTTCTGCTGGTCAGGGGGATGCCTTCTTTATCCTGGATCTTGGCCTGCACATTCTCAGACTCGCTGGGCTCCACCTCCAGGGTGATGGTCTTGCAGGTCAGGGTCTTCACGAAGATCTGCATACCATCCGTCAGACACAGGGAAAGAAAGAAAGGGAAAAAGAAAGAAAAAAAGAGAAAGAAGGAAAAAAGGAAAGAGGAAAGAAGGAAGAAAAGAAGAGAGAGATGGAGTAAATTATACGACAGTAAAAATACTGACATTTATGTGATTTTGCCAGTTATAGGTGGCAATTATAAAAATACAATTTCTCTCAAAATCAGTCCAAAACTACTGAGTAGCATCAAACAAGAATCAGACAAAGGGGCAGACAGCTCTTGAGAGATCCTGCTTTCTTGTACATATACACAATATTTAAAAATAAACAGGTCAGGACTTCCCTGGTGGCGCAGTGATTGAGAGTCCGCCTGCCGATGCAGGGGACACCGGTTCGTGCCCTGGTCTGGGAGGATCCCACATGCCGCGGAGCGGCTGGGCCCGTGAGCCATGGCCGCTGAGCCTGCGCGTCCGGAGCCTGTGCTCTGCAACGGGAGAGGCCACGACAGTGAGAGGCCCGCATACCACAAAAATAAATAAATAAATAAACAGGTCAACAAAAATCTACAAGGGAAATTGTATTCTTTTCGGAAGCACACTTTATCCTAGCATACTAGCTATCCTTGACTTCATGTTTCAGAAGTGCTAGTGCCCTGTTATTCAAGGGAATGAATTTGCAGATGACAAAGTAAGAACTGAATGAATACGTTGGCATCCCAAAGTAGTTAGGACAATTTTCAACTATTTAACATAATTTGCTTTTTTCAAATTCATGTTCCTTCTTAACACCCAAAAGCAAAAAGACCTTTGGATTCTGCATTTGATTTAATTAGTCTCAAGCTGCTGTAAAGGTCATATTTTAGTCTCTCAGTCACATTAAAATGGAAGTAAGTAAAATCATAGGACCCACAAGCAGACAAGAATCTAATGTAGTGATATAAAATGATCTTTGTTATTACAAATTAAAAAAAAAGTAGTTACTCATCTTCTTAGAGAGTCACAAGAACAAGAATGACCCTTTATATTAAATCATTACACAAAATATCAGTCAACAATATTTTTTGTTATTTTATGCAAGTTTGATCTAGCTCTATTTTGCTGAATTTGCATTATATTTCTTCTTTCACTTCCCTCACTAAATGAAAAGAAAATAAATCATTTCACTATTGAAGCATACACAGAGAAAAATAAACTCGGCTCTTTACTAACCTAGCCATTGCAAAGTCACCAGTTGCTGGATATTTGATTTCTATAACATATCTAAAGTGTTTTTTTTTTTTTTCCCAACAAAGAAAACCTTTTGGAACTGAGATGTGGTACACTGGAACTAATCTGGGATTACATTTGCTGTTTCTGTAAAAGTATTTTATATTTGACATTCCAATAAACATTTTTGTTTCTGCTTCAAGGTGACTTAATCATTTGAGGCCTTTAGCCTTCATAAGAAATGAAGACATGCCAGCATTTCTGTAATTTTCCGGAGTCCATTTATGTCACATGCCTGTATTTATTCTTATTATACTCACTAGCTCAGGTGATTACCTGGGAGATGAGGTGAATACCTGGGAGAAAGAGAAAATTAATTCAAAACATAATAAAAGTAAAGGAACTAATGAAAACACAAAACTATGTACCATACTAGGAATTCTGTTCCATTATAAAGTCTACTTGTTCCTTTTGGTATGTATGAGTGTTAACATTTTCCAGCAACTGGATGAGAGTGTCTCTTTTATTAGTACTTCTATCCTTTGCATTAGGAAAAAAATATTTTCTCCAAGAAATATTTGGTTCTAGAAATCTGTTTTGAAATGTATTATAATACATAACACAAAAATAAAATAATTTACATTCTTATTAAAAGTTTCAGCCTCATTTCTTCACATATAGACACATATTAAAACGATAGGGTTATATTTCAAGTTCTTTTTAGTCTCAGAGAAGGTCAAATAAATTATATAAAATATTGTAAAAGACTCATTGCTCATTATAAAAACTATATAAAAATGTGTTATCAAGCCACAACAGCAGTTATTTCTCTATTCCCTTTTTCATTTGAAACCTATATGTACAAACTATTACAATACCCCTTGTGGGGTCCAATTAAAGTTCTGCTCCATTACAGACCAGAATCCTTTCACTATTAAGAGATCAAAAGCATTTCTCTCCTTGTGGCAAATGTAAATTTGATTACCTAATGCTAAAGAAGATTTGCTGGCAAAGGAAATGGATATGTTGGCAAAAACCATAAGAAGACTCTTCTCTTGACAGTGTGATTTGCAAAGCTACTTTTCCATTACCTTTTTCTTTATAATGTTACCAGTATCTTTTCAGTGCAAATGCTTGAATTGAGAAGTTAGCATGAGACCCATCACAGATTATAGGTTGTATTTTGCTAAAGGAAAGATTTAGAATGACATATTTTTTTTCTATTGACACTCTTTCCAACAGCTTACATAGTGACTGAAAAGGTTTTTACATCATACCTTTGATAACATTAGATATCTAAGTAGTTTTGTTTAAAAAGCACAGAAAACCAATATTAAGGTTAGTAACATAAATTGTTTGTTTAAACATATTCAGAAAAGTTTATATGTATACTAAAGTACCAAGGTATGATTCTGATGTTCCAAAGTACAGTATTTTGTGCACATATGGAAGTGGGATCAAGGAAGAGATTAGGCAATGTCTAGAAAATTGCCAGTGGGTTAAACACATTGAAATAATTTACAATAAAAAAAACTATTTATTCATTTCAGTTTAACTATTATAAGAAAGCCATTTTAAAGATACAAATCTCAATTATGAACAGACAAGAGATAATAGCTTATTTTAGAGTGTGTAATAGAGAAATACACAACTGTTTTATATATGGCTTGTACCATAATGCCTTCTGGCCTTGCCACTCATAAGAGTTATTACCCAAACCAGGAATATCATTCTTAACCCTTCACATCTCCTCAGTTTTCCACATAGAAGCAAACACTTCCACATTTTCTGATTTTTTTTGTATTCATTTGATATTTATCTCCATATTCCTAACTGTATAAGAAAGAATTAACTCAATAGATGTGGGTGTTCAAATCATTCACACTCTCCCAAAATGCCAGTTTTCAGGACTGGCCTTTGGTCAGCTCTTGAAAATTAAGCACTGGGCACTGGAAGTAAGGAAAATAGGGACACTTCTACTTTTACCGTTTGGTTCCTAGAATCTCATGGTCTATCTTATTAGTTAATGACCATTGAGTCAAGAAGGTACATTCTGTATCACAAAGGACATCACTCCAGCTGCATGAATATTACCTTCAAGACTCTGCTTAGCTTCACTTTTAAAAATTATTACAACACTTTCCCAGGCCACCTCTTTTTGGATGATGTGGTATTAGTATGCAATGGCTTGTGTTCATTGCTATACCTCTTTCACCATAAAATAAGCTCCTTACCTGAGGTTACATAATACAGAATTGTGTATCAGAGTATCTGTGAATCCTCAGGTAGTAAGTAGTGCTATCCTATGCACTGGGAGCAAGAAAAACAAACTTTCACCTGAGTCCAATGGCTGACCTTTTAGGAAAGGATCCAAAATAATCAATTTGCAACCAAGGAGTTGGTTGGTGTCTTCAAGGGAGTGTCATATCGAGGCCGCAGCATTGGTTTCTGATGACAGCATAATGGATATTTTGCATCAGCAATAGCTATATCAGCCTCTGTGAGAAGGAGTCCATGCTGTTGAGGCTGTCAGCAGCCACCATGGCTACCTCTAAAATAAGCCAATTGTGCATGTGCAGGGTTGGCCTGAAAGAGATGCTGGCTGACCCTTGCTGAGCCAATCATCCTATTCTCCCAGTTGTTTAAGGTCTACTCTCAGTGGGTGTCTCTGAGGGATACAGATAACAATTCACACACTTTCTACCCAACCCCATGTGTTCATCTACATGATTTTTCTTTTCTAAAATCAAGGAAATCAATTTAATGAAGACCAGTGTCTATTCCACTCTTGAATCTCACTCAAGTACTGTGACTCTGTCATTGCTCTTTCAGTTCAAAGTACTGGGATTCCTCCCTTGATCTTCCCTTTCTGCTCTTGTTAGATCCTGCATATCATTTTTTGCCTGTTCCTTTCATCTTTCCCACAACTATGTTAGTAGATTATTGACTATATGCTCCTCATTTGAACATCTGAGGTGAAATCTGATTCCAGACATACCCCTAACAAATATAGGCATATTTGAACAAATATTTAAGGGAAGTTATCTAGGAGAAGATTATTTTGGACAAAGGCAACAGCAAGATCAAATACTCTGAGATTATAGCTTTCCTGGATATTTAAGCAACAAGAAGGCTAGCATGGCTAATTAGAGCAACCAAGAAGTTGAGCAGTAAGAGGTAAAGCCAGAAAATAAATGTGGTCTGATAACTCACTACTCCTGGCACTCCATTCCTCTGGTTCCAAAATCCAGCACAGAATTCTGCTGACCACATTAGTCTAACTAGCTCAGACCAAAGTTATCATAGAACAGGTAATGTTTTTGTTCTAGCATCTAAATCAGGGGTCTGCAAATGATGGCCCACTAGCAAAGTCTGACCCAGCCTCCTGTTTTTGTAAATAAATTGCTACTGGAATTCAGCCAAGAATGTTCATTTACCAAGTACCTGTTGTGATAAAAACAGCATGGCTCACAAATCCTAAAATATCTATTATCTGGGCCTCTACAGAAATAGTTTCCTGACACCTTGTCTCAGTGATAGAAAATATGCCATCCTCTTTAATCAGCAAAGACATAAAAGACAGTGTATGATTTTGTAAATTTTCCCCTGACCTCAATCTTATGGCTTAGGTCTGAGTTTCTGTTTTAGTAGAGGACTGAACATCTCAGTCCCTACTTTCTCTTCTCAAATGTTAATTGTCATTTGTGAAAAGACACACTTTCTGTCTGTGGCCTTGAATTCTTGGCTAATACCCTCTCCTTTCTAGAGGACTATACTCTCTGTCTTAGAATTTTCTGAGTGCTTATCTGGAATTCAAACTTCTGTTAAACTTTGGCACCTTATGCTTTTATTTTCAAAAAGGCAGTGTCTGCCCTTTCAGTTCTACAGGGTGTAGGGTGATTTGATCTCTGGGTCTTTCCCACTCTGCCTTGTTTTGCTGCAGGTAATTAGACAAGGTCCTAAGCAGACACTGAGTCTGCTTTGTTTAAAGATATTATTCCATTCCTATAAAAAAAAAAAAGAAAAAAAAAAACCAATAGAGTGTAACTTGGTTTTGGTACATTCTTGCCAAGTTAATCCAATTGAGAAATCTACATGAAAATGTGCTTTCTGATTACTGTCTTGGCTACTCATGCAGGATTTTTTTTTAACAATTTTCCATTTTTACTGGCTTACCCAGAAGAACGATCAATGGAAACCACAGCTTCTTTGTTAGTTGTAAAGGCTTTGGAAATCTTAGTGAGAGTTATAATTGATGCACTCATAAACAACAAACTAAGAAAAAGTTAGTTGAGTAGTCATTCTAGAGCTGTAAAAGGAGCTTAGTCTCTGTTGTTGTTTTTTAATCTGTGACCTGTCTAACAATTCTATCAAGACCATCATCAGTCATCATCATCCTCAACAAAACCAGTTTCAGGAAATGGAAGCTGATAGAAATTGAATCCTTTGAACCCCTGATTTGAGATCATATGGATCTGACTCTAAAGTCTATCTCATAATATCATCAATTTTTATATAGATATTAATATTAGTGTGAAACAGGTCTCACAATTAAAGGAACTAGAGCCTAGAACTGTATTTGTAAGAAACCAAGACAATCTCACTTGATAACTTTACCTTATACAGTAATATTGGCTTCCAGTTGCCATAAGTGCTGCCGCTGCCTGGTTTTGTTTCTTCAAGATAAAAGAAAACATTTGCTTAACAAACAGAGTTCTCAGATTACAAGAGAACTCCTCAAATCAAACATATACAGTGCAACTGTACTGCAAGATTTGTATGTGCAGGCATTTTCAATGAAATCACCAAATAAAATATATATTATCACATAAACTGTTCTTTATTAAATTGTTTACTTACAAACAAGCGTCAAGATGTCTCCATAATCTGACATTTAGCTAAGGGAGACAAATACTATTCAGAAATTTCTTTTTCTAGTTGCCTAAGTAATTTGGCTGTGATGAACATGAAGAAATCTAAGTTGCTAACTCAAACTTAAAAATAATTCTCTAAACACCAAACCTTTTTGTGTGGGCTGCAAATATGTTAATAAGTTGGCAAAATGATTAACGTTTTGTCTTTAACTGAAACATTTCAATTACAACAAAATATAAAATCTAGGGAAGTCTTTTTTCAATGCCAATATTTTTTGTTTTTAAAAATCCTTATACATATTTTGCTATTTGTTGAGGGAGAGGTTTAAGTGATTAGGGAATGATTAACCATGGCAAATGAAAAGTAGTTGTATAAATAGTGTATGCTTGCTTTGTGATGTTTCTAAGGGTTTGTAAAGAAAAGTATAAATTCAATGTTAATATTTTCCCATTTACAGATACGTGCTTAATTATGTGATGTTACATTAAATTAGCTAATATTATATAGAATTAATTATATTCCAGGTATATAACACACATCTTTTTTTCACTTGATTGATGTTTTATTCTTAAAAAATAAAGACAGTTGTCCCTATTTTACCAATGAGTATATTAAGGTTGAGGAATATAAGGGAGATGCCAAAAGTCAAAAAGCACTAGAATCAGACATAAATTAGTCAGACTACAAAGGCTATGCCAATTTTCCTAGACTAGGATAGGTATTAAGTATTTTTATCTGAATTGCTTAAATGTGGGCATCAAAATCCCAAGTGTATAATAATTTTAGTTTCTGTTTCTACATATATGAAACTCATTGAGTGAATTTTCACAACTGAGAACACAATGGTAAAAGAGAAAGTTGTTTCTTTTCGGTTTCCTTTATAAATTCTGACCTGAATTTATTTTACAAACAGTTTGAATTTACCAGCATGTTGTAGCTCAGTAATTATGTTTTGGTACAGTGACTTTTACCTGCAATCTGCATTTTATAAAAGACATTTCCATTAAAGGAAACAAGTTTTAATGAGTAAGCTACACAGAAATTTTCATCTCACACTTAACAATGAATATTACTGTTCTTATAATTTGCACTTCTCAGTCATAAGACATCCCTTTGTGGTTGTCATAATTGGTCTAATGAATTTCTAAAAATAAATGAAAGTCTAATTTGATCCAGCACCCATGAACAATCCACTTATTCATACAATTCACTGACCTGCTCTGAAGACAAACCATGCCAAAATGAAGTCATGCTTTTCTACTAAGTGTGTTGCCTCAGTGAGAGCTTTTGAATGGCCTGTTCTTAGGTTTATAGTGGGGATTTCCAGTGACAAAGAAACACAATTTGATCTCACAACCCTAGACAACACAGACTTATTTTAAATGACAGAAACTTAAGATTGGAAGAAAATCTGAGTCATTCTACCATCAGAGTTTTCCACCCAGTGGAAAACTTACTGATCATCTTGGATTTGGTCAGTTTAGGGACATGACAGGATACTCTACAGGTGGCAAAGTTAAGCATTCAAAGCATTTCTCTAGCTAGGCACAAATCAATACCTCTGAATGTCTAGCATCCCTTATCACATAATTATCCATCCAAAGGTTCCTAAGCAAATGTTCCTTTTTTTATTTTTTTTTACATTGATACTCATTAAAGACCTTTGAAAGAAGGACACTTTTTATTGTGTTAAGACACTAATCTCTGGTTAAGATTGTGTGTGAGAGAGAGAGAGAAAGAGAAAGAGTCAGAGCGAGAGTGAGAGAAATAGAGAGAGAGATAAATGTGTGTGTGTGTGTGTTGGGGGGCATTTGTGATACATAATCAAATGATAAGTTTACAAGAGAGATTTATCACAGATCATCTGTATTTTTCATAATTCCTTGAATGGTGGCTGAAGGTGAAGAATGTCCTTGTTCTGTATTTCATCTTTGGCCACCAATATAATAGCATCAGTTTTCACATTGCTTTTGAACACTAATCATACTACAGTAAAAGATGAAAATTCATTGAATGTTTTCTCTAAGAATAAAATTCTCTTACACTAGCAAGAATTTTGTCAATAATTTTCACTAGTGTCTGTCACCAGCCAGAATTTTGTCAATGATTTTCCAAAATCAGATTCCACAATTTGACCTTCTATATGACACTCACCCACCAAAACCTTCAAGAAGGGATAATGTTAAGATTGAGACATAGGGCATAATGAAAAATTTTAAAAACTGAATGATTTCTTCTTGACAGTTGTAGAAATTGGAGAAAGCCCACATTTTTCTCTTTATCAATTAAAATATGCTTTTAATGACAGTAAGGATTATGAGAATATTATGGACAATTGTGTGTCAAAAAAATTTGATAACCTAGATGAAATGGATAAATTCCTAACAGTACATAAATTAACAAATATGACTCAATAAGAAATAGAAAATCTCATAGTCCTATAATAATTACATAGCCTGAACCAATAATCAAAAATTCCCCAACAAAGAAAAGCCCAGGATCAGATGGTCTCACTGGAGAACTCTATTAAACTTTTAAAAAAGAATTAACAGAAATCCTTTTCAAATTATTCCAAAAATACAAGAGGGGGATACACTTCTTAAATGATTATAGAAGGCCAGCATTATCCTGATAACAAAGCTAGACAGAGACTTATAAAAGAAAAAAGGAAATTACAAACCAATATCCATTATGAATATACATACAAAAAGGAAATTAATAAATGATCCCGTTTACAGCATCATCTAAAAGAACAAAACATCTCAGAATAAATTTAACCAAAGAGGTAAACAATTATACACTAAAAACTACAGAACGCTGTGAAAGAAGTTAAAGGAAACTTAAATAAATGGAAAGATTGGAAGACTTAATATTGTTATGATTCCAGTACTACCCATAGTGAATAAAACTGAGAGTCCAGAAATAACAATGGAATAAAGTTAATAGTACAGAAATAAACCCATATATTTCTGGACAATTGATTTTCCACAGGGTTCCAAGTATATTCAATGGAGAAAGAATAGTCTCTTCAACAAATCGTGCTGGGACAACTGGATTTCCACAGGCAAAAGAACAAAGTTGGGCCCTTGTTTCACACTGTATAAAAAATTAATTCAAAATTGATTAATGACTTAAATATAAGATAAAAACCATACAACTCTTAGAAGAAAACATAAAGGTAAGTTTTCCCAGTCTTGTATTTGGCATTGGATTGTTTGGTATGGTGCCAAAAGTAGCAGCAACAAAAGATATGACACACAAATTGGACGTCATCAAAATTAAGAATTTTGTGCATCAAAGGACATTATCAAGAAAGTGAAAAAATAACTTACAGAATAAGGGAAGTATATGCAAATCATATATCTAATAGGGCTTTACTATTCAGATTATATAAAGAATACCTACAATGCAACAATAAAAAAAGAAAAGAACTAAAAATTTGGTGAAGGACTTGAATAAACATTTCTCCAAAGAAGATATACAATGGACAATAACCACATGACAAGATGTTTAACACTGTTAGTCATTAGGGAAATGCAAATCAAAGTCACAGTGAGATACCCCTTCATATCTACCAGGATGACTATAATTAGAAAAAAAAGGGAAAATAAAAAGTGTTGATGAGGGTATGGAGAAATTTTAACCCTCTGATGCTGATTATGGGAATGTAAAGTGGCGCAGCCTATGTAGAAGATAGTTTAGCAGCTTCTAAAGAATTAAACATAGAATGATCATATAACCCAGCAGTTCCTCTCCTAGGTATATACCCCAAATAATTGAAAGCAAAGTTTCAAACTGATACCTGTATACCAATGTTGATTATCCACAATAGCTAAAAGGTAGAAACAAACCAAATGTCCACCAACAGATAAATGAATAAACAAAATGTGGTATATACATACATTATTCAGCCACAGAAAAAGTTGAAGTTCTGACACATACTACGACATTGATGAACCTTGAAAACATTATGCTAAGTGAAATGAGTCAGACACAAATGGGCAAATATTGTATAATTCCACTTATATGAAGTATGTAGGATAGGCAAATTCACAGAGATAGAAAATAAATTAGAAATTGCCAGAGGCTAGAGAAAGAAGAGAATGAAGATGATTGCTTAATGGGTTTCTGAGTTGAGAGTTTCTGTTTTGGTGATGAAGATTTTTAGAAATAGCGATGATGGTTGCACAACATTAAAAATGTAATCAAAACCACTAAATTGGACATAAAAATGGTTAAAATGACAAACTTTATTTTATGTATGTTCTACCACAGTAAACAAAGGTAAAAAGATAGAAAAGTAAAGCAGAACAGGTAAGGTTCTGGTCTTAATAAATCAATATGCTATTCTAACTAATGTTGATTTTATCTTGTTTACTTTATTCTGGTTAATTTAAATTTGAAAACAGCAAAATCAGATTTACATTTTATAAAAATATTCTGGAAACAGAAAATCAGAGATTAGAAGAATAAATTAAAAATATTATTCAACTATATCTGTCTAAAAGAGACATGTTATATATTCAAAGACACAAGTACATTGAAATTAAAAGGACGTAAGGTTATGCAAACAGTAACCAAAAGAGAGCTGGAGTGGCTATACTAATATAGACAAAATAGACTTTAAGATGAAAATTGTTACTAGAGGCAGACATTTTAGAGTGATAAGAGATTATATAACATATAATTATATAATTATATAATTATAAAACATATAATTATAGATGTATATGCACCTTACAATAGAGATTTAAAATATATGAAACAAAAATGGAAAGAATTGAAAAGGAAAATAGACAATTCAACAATAATTGGAGATTTCAATACCCCCTTTTTCAATCATGGTTAGAACAACTAGGCAAAAATTAACAAGATTCAACACTAAAAACCAGCTAGAACTATAAGACGTAAGAATAACCATATCCCAAAGCAGCAGAATACACATTCTTCTCATGTGCACCTGGGACATTCTCTCTCCTAAATTATAAAGTAGGTCATAAAATAAGACTCAATAAATAGAAAGGATTGAAATCATGTTTTTCGACCAAGTGGGATGAAATTACGAACCAATTACAGAAGGAAATTTGGAAAATTCCTGCTATAGTCTGAGTGTTTGTGTCCCTGCAAATTTTGTATGTTCAAATTCTAAGCCCCAAAGGTGATGGTAGGTGGGGCCTTTGGGAGGTGCTTAAATTATAAGAGGAAACCTTCATGAATGAGGTTAGTTCCCTATAAAAGAAGATACAGAGAGATCCCTAGCCCTTCCACCATGTGAGAATACAATAAGAAATTGGAACAGAGGCCTTCCTTGGCTATTCTGGCACACTGATCTCAGACTTCCAGCCTCCAAAACTGTGGGAAATAAATTTCTTTTGTTTATAAGTTACCCAGTCTGTGGTATTTTGTTATAGCAGTCCAAATTGAACTAAGACATTCCAAATATGTGGAAATTAAAAACATACTCCTAAATAATCAAAGGGTCAAAGCAGAAATCAAAGAAAAATTAGAAAATACTGTGAGATGAATGAAAATGGAATTAAAACATCCTAAAACTTAAGGGATATACCTAAAACAGTGTGTAGAGAAACATTTATAGTGGTAAATGCCTATACTAAGAAAGAAAAATAACTCAAATCAATAATGTAACAATTCTTGTTAAGAAGCTAATAAAAGAAGAATCCCTAACCAAAATGAACAGAAGGAAGCAAATAATGAAGATTAGAATGGAAATAAATAAAATAGAGAATGAAATAAAAAAAAGCCCCAATGAAATAAAAGATAGTTCTCTGAAAATATTAACAGAAGTGACAAAGCTTTAGCTAGACTGAGCAGGAAATGAAAGGAGACTCAAATTACTTAAATCAAGAATGAAAAGGGGAAATATCACTACTGAATTTACAGGCACCACACAGGTTTATCAGGGAATACTATGAGCAACTGTATGCCAGCAGATTACATGACCTAGATGAAATGGACTCCTAGAAAGACACAAACTAATGAACTGACTCAAGAAGGAATAGAGAATATAAATAAACTAATAACAAATAAAGAAAATGAATTAGTAATCAAGTCACTGCTGCAAAGAAAAACCCCAGCCCAAATGGCTTCATTAGTGAGTTCTATCAAATGTTTAGAAAGAAGTAGTATTAATCCTTCACAAACGATGGCAAAAATTAAAAATAAAAGTAGAGCAAACACTTCCCAACTGATTCTATGGGGCCACTGATACCCTAATTCCAATACCAGACAAAGATATCATAAAGAAAGAAACTACACACTAAAATACCTTAAGACTACAGACACAAAAATTCTCAAACAAACAAACAAACTAGCAAGCTAAATGGAGCAATATACAAAAAAGGATTGATTATCCATTATGACCAAGTAGGATTTATCCCAGGAATACAAACATGGTTTAACATTTAAAAAGTCAACATAATATAATATATCAAGAGAATAAAGGGCAAGAAACACATAAGCATCTCAATAGACACCGGGAAAGCATTTGACAGAATCCAACAGTCAAAAAACTAAAAACAATGAAAATACTCCACAAAATATAACTAGAAGAGACTTGCTAAATCTGATAAAGGACATCTACTAAAACCCAAAGCCAACATAATACTTAATGGTGAAAGACTGAACGCTTTACCTTTAAGTTCAGGACAAATCAAGGACGTCCATTTTCACCACTTCTATGCAACACTGTAGTACAGGTTCTAGCCAAGTCAATTTGGCAAGAAAAATAAATAAATAAATTTTTTTATTGAAAGGAAGAAATAAAACTCTATTAGTGTATGACATGATATTAGACAGAAAATCTTAATGAAGACACACAAAAATGTCTCTTAGAACTAAAATATAAATTCAGTATGATTTCAAGACACAAGATGAATATGCCAAAATAATGTATTTCTGTACTCTTTCAATGAAAAATCCAAAAATGAAATAATGGAAACAATTTCATTTACAACATTAAAAAGAAAAAAGGAATTTAGGAATGAATTTAACAAGAAGAAGACTTGTGCATTGAAAAGTAAAAAATATTGTTGAAAGTAGTTAAAGATGACCTAAATAAAAGATGACATCCCATGTTCATGTATCAGAAGATTAATATTGTTAAAATGGCAAAACTCCCAAATTAATCTGTGAATGCAATGCATTCTCTGTCAAAATCCAAGCTTCTTTTTTCAGAAATTAACAATGTTATACTAAGATTAATAAGGAATGCAAGAGACCCACAATAGTCAAAATAATCTTGAAAAAGAACAAAGTTGGAAGCCCCTCAATTCCTGGTTTCAAAACTTACTACAGAGCTATATTAATCAAGAAATTGTAGAATTATCATAATGATAGACATATAGTTAACTGAAATATAATTGAGAATCCAGAAATAAACTCATTTATTTACATTCAACCATATTTTTTTTGGTAAGGTTATCAAAGAAAGGAAAAGAGGGACTTCCCTGGTGGTACAGTGGTTAAGAATCTGCCTGCCAATGCAGGGTACACGGGTTTGAGCCCTGGTGCAGGAAGATCCCACATGCTGTGGAGCAACTAAGCCTGTGCACCACACTACTGAGCCTGTGCTCTAGAGCCTGCGAGACACAACTACTGAGCCCACGCACCGCAACTACTGAAACCCGCGAGCCTAGAGCCCGTGCTCCGCAGCAAGAGAAGCCACCGCAATGAGAAACCTTCACACTGCAACAAAGAGTAGCCTCCTCTAGCCACAACTAGAGAAAGCCTGCGTGCAGCAACAAAGACCCAGAACAGCCAAAAAATTAAAAAAAAAGAAAAGAAAGGAAAAGAAATCTTTTCAATAAATGGTGCTTGGAGAAGTGAATATCCACATTCACAATAATGAAGTTGGACAGCTACTTTACACCATAAGGTGTAGTTAGGTATAATGATACAATAGAAGTTACATTTTTACAAATTTGTGCACAATTTTGATAGCAAATACAATAAATATATTGGCAGCAAGATTTTTAAAAATTATTCTAATTAAGAAAATGTAATAGTTCACTTAAAAGAATTTACAAGACCATAAAAGGATACAAAGTAAAAATCAAAACACCTTTTTACTTCTCTCCCACAGCCTGCCCAGGAGTCAACCACTAAAACCAGCTTCGTGTGTGTAGGTTTGCATATGTGTGCATTTATGGATCCTTCCAAAGAAATTCTGTAAATGTAAAAGAAATTTTGGGGGCTTCCCTGGTGGCGCAGTGGTAGAGAGTCCGCCTGCCGATGCAGGGGACACGGGTTCGTGCCCCGGTCTGGGAGTATCCCACATGCCACGGAGCAGCTAGGCCCGTGAGCCATGGTCGCTGAGCTTGCGTGTCCGGAGCCTGTGCTCCATACGGAAGAGGCCTCAACAGTGAGAGGCCCGTGTACTGCAAAAAAGAAAAAAAGAATTGTTATATTCAAATGTCTGCACTTAACATGTAGTATTCTGGAACTTGCTTTCTACTCTCCACCGCCCATCAAATGAACACTGCACATTAACAAACCTTACATACTTATGAAATGTTATAATTTTATGCTATTTAATTATTTTGTCATATATAAATTATGATTCTCCTTGAATGTTTGTGACAAAATTATTCTAACAAGACTTCCTTTGATGTGTGTTTATGTTTCCAAATAAAGTAGTAATACTTTTAAATTTAAAAATGCATTATCATTAATGGTAATAGAAAAATTGTGGTAATAATGTCTTAATAGCCTTTTCTAAATCTACTTCTCTTTCAAGATAACATCCTGCTACCTGCTGCATTGAAAATGTCATTGGCATAACTTGAAATTCTGTATTTTGTGGTTCCTTTGAGATTTTTAAAAAATAATTTGATCATTGTCTCTTGAACAAATAAATTAGATTTTCCAAATCCTATAATTTCCACCTTACTTACTTTCACTGAAATGCTTAAACACTCTTAGTCTCTGGGAATTTTCATTTGCTAAATTATTTATTATTTTTTTGTTCTCCTGCTTTCTTTCCTTCTTCATTTTGCAATCTCCAAACTCTCTTAAACTCTTTTATTCCCTATAATTATTCCTTCCTTTCTCATTAAGACTTCTTGTTTTTTAATTTGGGTCAAAATTATGCCTAAAATGGATTTCATTAAATATCAAAAGCCTCAAAGAGTAAAACAAATAAAAATAAGCAAACTGTTCACCATTTATAGTTCTGATGGAAGGGAAAAGGTCAAAGGAAATGGAAAACATGAAACCAGCACACTTGCAGGCTGAAATTCATGTAATGACTGTCAGGTCTCTCGTTTCATTTACATGTGGAAATTATGTTTTAGTTCCACACAATACTGAGTAGAATCTGCAAACAAAGTACAGAGATGCCCAGTAACAAATATATGATTGTTATGTTTAATTTGCTTGTATATATTCTCTAGTGTTCTTTGTCCTCCAATAATCTTAAATTCAGGTCAAGATTTTGTAAGAACAGTTATGGGTTTTACAATGTACTAGCTGAGTTATTCCTAATGTCCTAACAGTGACTTAAATGAAACGTATTTGGATAACCAACATAAAGTATTTACAATGTGTGAAAAGACTAGTTACCTAGGTTAACTTGGCTTTATTAAAATGATGGCATTTAAGTCAATGTACACAATGCATTAAAGTTGCTGAATATATATATTCATGACATTGGATGATTTTTTTGGAAAGAAATCTGAACATTTATTAAGCTTTTACTGTATGGTTAAAAATTATACCCTCTTCGATCACTGCACACTCTTTTTCCTGTTATTAAATAAGAAAGCTCAGTCAAACTTACAGTGGAGACTTGCCTTTTAAATGATTGTTTTTTGTTTTTTGTTTTTTTTCCTTCGGTACGCAGGCCTCTCACTGTTGTGGCCTCTCCCGTTGCGGAGCACAAGCTCCGGACGCGCAGGCTCAGCGGCCATGGCTCACGGGCCCAGCTGCTCCGCGGCATGTGGGATCCTCTCGGACTGGGGCACGAACCCGTGTCCCCTGCATCGGCAGGCGGACTCTCAACCACTGCGCCACCAGGGAAGCCCCTAAATGATTGCTTTTAAGAATAGTTGAATTACTTCTTGGCCTTTTGGCTAAGATCATGTGTGAAAAATAGTTGTGTTTTGTTTTTACACTTAACTGCTAGTTTTAAAGTTATTCATTCCTTGAATTAAAAAGAACAAAAAACTGAATGAAATTATAAAATTTTCAGCCAATATTTTCAAACTTTTGGTAGTATGAATTACAAAACGTATATCACAAATGTGCCTATTATGATTGATCACTGGATGTTACACAGCATCTTTCTATAGGTAATAAGGAGTTTATTGACACAAAGGGAAAGGTTTTTAAAGAGATATTTTAAAGTAAAATCAAGTAACAAAACATGAAACTGGCAAAGAAAATAGATTTATTAGGACCAAAAAGTCCTTAAAGCCTGTCAGAGATATTAAGTTGCCTTTAAACCTGTTTAAAGAGCCCACTGTGATTCTTCAGCTACCCACTTCCAAATCAATCAGGGGAGAAGAACTCACCAATACCATTTGAATAAATACTGCTCTGCCTTGACCACCACATAGACACATTTTATGTATAAATATTGGTGTTACTTTAAATTGCAAATAATTGGAAAATAATTAAATAGCCAATGATTTAAAAGTAACATTTGAATTAAGATCTATTCAAATATTGCAATATTTTCTAGCTATTGAATATGTGTTGAAAAATATTTAATGTCCCTGAAAGTATTTTAAATGGTGTTATATCAATAAGTAAAGGAAACACACAAAATATAAATTCTGAATGAGTCTAGAAAGCCAATAAAAATGAAAATATTTGCATTGGTTAACTCTCCTCAAAAGTATTGGTGATTTTATTTTTTACTTTTTTAAAATAAAAGCAGCCTGTATTAATGTTTATTGTTTTCCTATAAAATTTAATGTATTAATAAAAAATGTCTCATTCATTGATAAAACACACTATCTAGATATATTGATGAGCCTAAAGAAAACAAGTACTTCTTTGCAGAGTTTTTTCCTAGGGAAAATATCTCTAAATAGGGAACATTGAGCAATAGATATGTAAAATCTAAGGCTTGATCTGGACTTGAACGTTTTGTCATGTACTTCACCATTTCCCCAGTCATTCACCTAATATTGTTATAAAGGAGATAGAATGATCAAAAGAGAAGAATGATCATACCTTCCTTTCCTCCTTAGCACCCAACATTGTTTTTTAGAAATAAAATAGATATTTCTCCCTTCACCCCTATTTATTTATGCATTCAATTATTTATAGTTATATAATATGGACTCATAGATATTGATTTTAAACACTGGGTGATTTTCAGTATTAGTTTGTTGCTCTAATTGTTTCAGTTTGGGCCACTGGGAGCTCTTTCAGTAGGCTCCATCTTACCTGCATGTCTCTGACCTATCTTCATCCTTGTCTTGATGTTTTCACTTGTTTGTTTTGTTTTCTAGCACTATCCTTATTTCAGGTACCACAAGATGTTCCCAGCTTATTATCTATATCTGCTACTTCACTTCTAGAGTCAGTCATTTCTCCAGAGTCCTAGTTCCTTTTATTGGAGAATGCAGTTAGGAACCGTGTTCTAGGTGCTAAGTTTACACATTGCTATTGGAGTGTTGATGTTTCTAGACCATTTCAGCTGACAGAGCAAGAAAATATAAGTGTGTTTACTAGTCCATGTATATGTGCATGTCTGTATTTTTATATGTATCCATCAGCATCTATATTAAGCAAAACAGGAGTTCATACTGATGTATCCAATTGTAATCAATTACCACATGGAGCATATCACCTTAGTTATCTGCAACCTCCCACTCCAAAACTAAAAAATCTGCCTCCCTCTCTCTGCCAACCATTTACATACTTGTTCAATTCCATTATATTTCTATAATGGTATGAGAATTTTTAACACATACCCATGTGAAAATAACTTCTTCAACTAGAGTATGGTGTTTATGTACAGTTTTGCTTTAGTATTAAAGACTCCATTCCACTTATTTCCAAAGTTATTTAGATCACCACTTCCCCCCACCAACCCCTTTCAGAGATTGTTTTGTACTCCTGTAATGCAGTTAGAATGTTTTTTATTTTTTGGTTACAGACTGCATTTGCTGTATTTCTTCTTGTGATCTCCTTACCTCCTATATAATCTTTCTAATTGTGTACATTAAGATTTATTTTTTGTTCTGTAAAGTTCTATGGGCCTTGAAAAACTCATAGTGCGTGTGTCCAACATTTCAATATCATACAGAATTACTTTACCACCCTAAAGAGTCCCCTGTGCTTCATCTACTTAAAACCACCTTCCCTCTCACCCACCCCTACTGAACCCCTGGCAAACACTAGACTTGTTTACTATCTCTAAAGTGTTTACCTTTTCTAGAATGACATATAAGTATAACCATACAGTATGTAACATTTTCAGACTGGATTATTTCACTAAGTAATACACATTTAAAATTCATCCACATCTTTGCATGGCTTGATAGCTCATTCCTTTTTATCACTGAATAGTGTTTCTTCGTATGATGTGCTACAGTTTGTTTATACTAGTTTGCTTGTTAAAGTACATCTTGATTGCTGCAATTTTTGATGGTAATGAATAAAGCCGCCATAAACATATCTTTGTTAAGAAGCAGCCAAACTGTCTTCCAAAGTGCCACTTACATTTCCATCAGAAAGGAATGAGAATTTTAGTTTCTCAGCATCCCTTAGACCCAGGGTTTTTTCTTTCTTTCTTTTTTTTTTTTTTGGAAGGTCGGGGTACCCAAGGGCCTCTGCAACCAAATATCGTCACATTGGGGATTAATTTCCAATATATGAATTTTGTGGGAACAAAAATATTCAGACTGTAACAGTATATTTAGACCATTTACATTTAAAGTAACTATTGATATATTTGGATTAATATCTACCATGTGTAACGGGTTTTATTTCCTGTATTTGCCATATATTTCATTTCTGCTCTTTTTCTGCCTTTTCTGTTTATAATAATGTTATAAACATCTTAGGTTGGCATGAGCCATGGTGTCAACATGCTTAGCCCCCTCTGTAACTGCTTCCCTTTAGTTCAGTGGACAGAGTTCCCAAGGCAAAAGATACCTTGTGACTTGGCTTGGGTCTGGGTTCCCCACTCTTGTTCTTCCCCCATCGTGAGAGCCAGGCCAAGCCTGTAGGGGTCCCAGGTCCTGCAGGATGGGATCTGTAGTCAAAGGATAGGTGAGGAGCTCTGGGCGTGTCCTGCCCCCACTGCCTCCATCTCATCTCTTCCCCAACTTGCCTCTGTAGTTCCAGAAAACTCTTAGCATCTGGCAAAGGGGTACCCAGTTCTTTCCCTATTGGCTTTGCTGTTCCCCCGCCTCCTTTTTGTGCTTTTCTGTCACCGGTTTAGCCACTGTTTAAGTTGTATATATTGTTCTGAGGCGCCTAAGATTCTTATCTTAATTCTGTTTTTTCTGTTCACGATTAAGCATTATATATTATTCCATTTTATCGCCTCACTTAGCATTTATATTCTTTTAAAATTTATTTTAATGGTTGCTATAAGATTTATGCTATACATTTTAAACTAATTTAAGTCTACCTTCAAACGGCACTACATATACCACTTCACTTGTGATGCCAGGGGGTTATGGGAGTATTCTTAATCTCTCCATCCTACCAGTGTCACATTACTACATTCATTTCACTTGCCATAAAGCTACAAATACCAAAGCTATTATTATTATTGCTTCAAACAATTATCCTTCATATAAGTTAAGAATAAGAAACATAAATGTTTTAAATTTACCCTCATTTATTCCTTCTCTAACACCTTTCCTTTTCGTTACATAAATCTGTTTTCTGATGCACCTCATTTTCCTTCTGCCTGAAAAATGTCTTTTAATATATATTTGTGGGTCAGATCTGCTGATGACGGATTCCCTGCATTTTTGTTTCTCTGATAAAGTCTTGATTTCTCCTTTACTATTTTTGATGGATAATTTCACTGAATATAGAATTCTAAGATGGTGCTTTTTTTTCCTGTCAATACTCTAAATGTTTCTCTTCTTTCTGCATCCTTCCATATTTTCTGATAATGTGTGCACTGTAATCTTATCCTTCTTTCTTGCTAAATAAGATTATTATTGTCTCCTCTGCCTTCTTTGAGGATTTTCTCTCATATTTTGGTTTTCTGCAGTTTGAATATGTTGTGCCTAGGGTTTTGTGAAGGATTTGTTTTGTTCAGAGTTTATCATTCTTAGTATTCTAAGTTAATTTGATATCCTGTTGGTGTCTGGCATTAATTTTGGAAAGTCTTCAGTCACTATTACTTCAAATATTTCTTCAGCTCTGTCTTCTCTTTCTTCTCCTTTTGGTATTCCAATTATGCATTTGTTATATTTTTTGGTATTGTTCTACAGGTCTTTCATGTTCTGCTCTGGGTTTTTGTTATTCTTTTCTCTCTTTTTAAAATAATTCTGTTTTCTCTTTGTTTTTCAATTTGGGAAGTTCCTATTGACCTATCTCTTCCCCCCCTCTGGATAAAGCTCTAGCTTATTTCTGGAGTATACTTTTTTCTTGAAAACGCTCTAGATCTATGTCGCAGTAATTACTCTTCCCTTATCTTTGCCAGAACCATGGGACTCTTCCCAGCTCTTCATAGTGAGAATTTAATAGAGCCCTTGGAGGTAAAGCCATGAAAGCAGGCAGAGGCTCCTCTAAGAGTGAAGTCCACTGAGAGTTTCTCACTATCATCAGTAGCACACTCAGTGTCCATCATTTTGTCAAAATTACTATTTAAATGTTCCCACCTGTTCATAGGTCTATCAACTTATTTTCCAGATAACCATATATTGGCTGTGTCTCTCTGGATTTTAGCGTGGTGGTTTGCCCTGCAAACTCAGTTCTCTGATGGGTCTAACATAAATTGTTAAATTTTAGTTTTCCAGCTTTTTTCTTCTTGTGGAGATGGAAATTATGTCTTTTAATCTTTACATATCAGAGCTGAAAACAGAGTCTTCTGCAAATTTAGTTTTGATAATCTATTAATCTTACTATATTCACCATGTCCATTTTGAAAATTCTATTTAACTTCTCAAGTTGCTAATCAGCTAAAGAAATATTAACCATGAAATGGATATGAAATTAATTACCCTCCAATGTCCCTGAGATGCCCATCTGCTTAATATTTTTCCCTTTAACTCAGAATAATAAGGAAGAGAAATCAATTTCTATTTCTGTAGGAGTTGTCATTAGTTGTCTTGAGTTGGACAATTGCTATGTATTGACTCACCAACTTCCAGCTTCACTTCAATATTAAACACCAGTATGATATATGTCTTCCCTATACCCAACCTTAAATATCAGTACTTTCATTTTTTCCAGTATATTTCTGAATGAAAAGATTCACTTCAACTTTTATTCCTTAGTTGGTAACACTGACCCATAACAGATAAGTTATCTCCTAACACATTTCTTGATCACAATTTCAAATCTAACAGGGAAGAACTCTTTATTATTCCTCTCTAAGCTCTCTTTTTTCCTTCTTCTAAGCATTTTAGCAAGATCACATTTCCATGTGATTGCAACAGCCCCTTATATATATGCATTCCCAACAAAATCTGTGTATCAGGAACTTGTGTTATCTTCTTTATTAGACCCTCAACTATGTCATTTGATGTTGATTGCACTTGGTTCACTCACTTTAATATTACTGTTATTTGGTAGTTTGTATGCCATTGGAATGCAGCCTAAAGAGAGGATACTTTTCTCTTCTTGCAAATGTACTGCATTAAAAACTATAAACCAGATTCACAGCTTGCTATTTTATTTTTGGAGTGAGGCCGAAATAACAGCACCTTTTTTTCCTGCTTAAAATTAGAACCATTGGAGAAATTAGACTCATGTGAAAAGATGCTCAACATCACTAATCATCAGGGAAATGCAAATCGAAACCACAATAAGATACTAACTCACACCTGTCAGAATGGCTATCATCAAAAAGACAACAAATAACAAGCATGATTTACATTCTTAACATGCTGTAGGTATAAACAATATTATTCATAGAATGGAAGCACTGATTCAAAACCAAACCTACATAACACAAAGAGTAAGCTTCTCTGGAGCCCACCTCCTAAGTATTCTGGGAATCCTCTATGTGCTATTTAACATGTACTCATAAACAAGTTTATTGTGACTGAAGGTTTCTGCTTTGCTTCCGGTCATCGCAGGTTTTTTTAAAACCCAGAATCTATTGTTTCTCTGCTGGCCTGTATTGTTGTTCCATATGACATTAGTGTCTAGTTGAGGATTGGTTGATGCTCCATTTCCTTCCAGATATTACAGATTTTACTAAAGACTACCACTGGGTATCACCATCAATATGTGTCAATGTCTCACAGCAGCAGCGTGAGTCAGGATAGAGTCAGGCCAGGCTATGCTATGCTGCAACAACAAACATCTTCAAAATTCCAGTGGCTTAATACAATGGGATCTCTTTCTCACACCACAGTCTGGTACAGGACTTAGGATTCTAGTTCCCCTCCAACTCGTGATGCTGCCTGCCTTCAAAATATGACCTCAGTGGTATCCATGATAGGAGAAGAGAGCATGGGTGGTCATTCCTTGGGTTTAATGACAAAACCTGAACTTACATAAGTCCGGTGGTGTGCTGCAGACAGTTCACCATGGTTTGAAAGATTAAATTTGTGCATTTCTTCCCAACTCCAAGTTTATTGATGCCACATTTTTAGCCCACTATCAGCCATGGTGTATTTATACCAGGAAAATCAGCAAATACTATAAACAAGGTGGGTTTTTTTCTTTCTATTTTTCCTTTTTTCTTTTTCCAGGAAGGTGGTTTACCAGCATGACACTGCAAAACATCATTTCTACTCTCCTCCTATTGGCCAGAACACAATCACTTGGCCTCACTTTAATTGCAAAGAGATTGAGAAATGTAATGATTTTATGTGTCCAGGATGAAGAAATAACATTGGTGAATACCTGGCCAATTTTGCCCTAGTACCTAAACTGTTAGATCATTGGTGTTGAAATGAGGGAGGAATGCATTACTATTGGTATGTTTCACTTCCTTAAGATGTATTGTTGCCCACGAATTCTACTCATACCACAATGTCTTACGGAGTTTTATTTAATAAAACAACTCTTTAATTTTCTTCCTATACCCCCAATTCATTAAGAGTTCAATGAAGAAAACATAAACTATTTTCAGTATTTTAAGCAGGAAAAAAAATCCAATAAGAGTAATTAGGCACTTACAAATTAATTGAAAGGGCTACAAAAGCAGAATTCAAGGGATTGTCGATGGAAGATAGATCCATGGTCGTGTGACCATAGCTAATCCAGAGGGAAAGAAGCTATAGTGGCTATCACTGCCATTATAACCTTTACCAAACATTGTAATGTAGTGCCAATCACAGAAACTTTGCATATGTCTCTAAACACCAGCCATAGTGGGAAATAGCTTCTACTTGACTTCAGTGTTAAAATATAAGTGGATATATTAGCAGACCTAATTTGCATCAAACAATGTAGCTATCAGAGGATATGGGCAATGTAGTTTTAAGTTTTCCACCTTCTTAGATACACTAAAAAATGTAAAAGAAAGTGAGAATGGAAGTAAGTACCATTACACCTTATTCCACATAAGTCTTCTCTCATTCAGTTTTAGGCATCAGTCAGTAACGATATTTTCCCTTCCTTCAAGCATATCAACATAAGAAATAGATTCTTAAGGGTCACCTACTTAGTTCAGCTATTTTAATTTTTTTTTTTTTTTTTTTTTTTTTTTTTTTTTTTTTTTTTTTTTTTGCGGTACGCAGGCCTCTCACTGTTGTGGCCTCTCCCGTTGCGGAGCACAGGGTCCGGACGCACAGGCTCAGCGGCCATGGCGCACGGGCCAACCCGCTCCGCGGCATGTGGGATCTTCCCGGACCGGGGCACGAACCCGTGTCCCCTGCATTGGCAGGCGGACTCTCAACCACTGCGCCACCAGGGAAGCCCAGTTCAGCTATTTTAGTAGGCTTTAGGCTCACCTGAATGACTGCAGTATTAATTGCATTATTTATTCATCAATGATAAATTCTATTTTTTTCTGTTTGTTTTGTTTTTCTTCCAGTTTTATTGAGATATAATTGACATATAGCACTGTATAAGTTTAAAGTTTACAGCATAATGACTTGACTTACATGTATCGTGAAATGATTTTCACAGTAAGCTTAGTGAACATCCATTATCTCATATATAGATACAAAATTAAAGAAATAGAAAACTTTTTGTGTGTGATGAGAACTCTTCTCTTAGGATTTATTCTCTTAACAACTTTCATATATAACACGGAGCAGTGTTAATTATATTTATCTTGTTGTAAATAACATTCCCTAGTACTTATTCATCTTATAACTGGAAGTTTGTACCTTTCAACAGCTTTCATGGAATTCTCCCTTCCCCCAACTCCCTCTTCTGGTAAACACAAATCTGATCTCTTTTTCTATGAGTTTGTTTGTTTTTGAAGTGTAATTGACCTACAACACTATGCTAGCTCCTGTTACACAACGTAGTGTTTTGCTATTTCTATATATTTCAAACTGATTACTATGATAAGTCTAGTTACAATATGTCACCATACAAATATATTATGTAGTTATGGACTATATTCCCCACACTCTATATTTCACACCTGTGACTTATTTATTTTGCAACTGTAAGTTTGTACCTCTTAATCTCCTTCATCTTTTTCTTTTCTCCCCCCCATTCTCTTTGACAACCACCTATTTGTTCTCTGAATCTATAACTCTGTTTCTGTTTTGTTAGTTTGCTCATTTAGATTCCACATATAAGTGAAATCAAAAGGTATTTATCTTTCTCCATCTGACTTATTTCATTTATCATAATACTGTCTAGGTCAATCCATGTTGTCACAAATGGCAAGATTTAATTATTTTTATGGCTGAGTAATATTCTACTTTACATATATTTGCATATATTATAAATATGTGTGTATATACATATATATTTTTATATATTCTTTATCCACTCATCTATCGATAGGTACTAAGGTTGTTTCCATATCTTGGCTATTGTAAATAACACTGCAATGAACACTGGAGTACATAGGTCTTTTCAAATTAGTGCTTCCCCCCCCACCTTCAGGAGTGGAATTGCTGGATCATATGGTGGTTCTATTTTTAATTTTTTGAGCAATATTCATACTGTTTCCTATAGTGGCTGCACCAATTTACATTCCCATGAACTGTGTACAAGAGTTCCCTTTCTCCACAACCTTGCCAACATTTGTCATTTGTTGTCTTTTTGATGATAGTCATTCTGACAGGTGTGAGGTGTTATCTCATTGCAGTTTTGATTTGTGTTTCTCTTATGATTAGTGATGCTGAAAATCTTTCATTTGCCTGGTGGCCATCTGTATATCTTCTTTGGAAAATGTCTATTCATATCCTCTGACCATTTTTTAATCAGGTTGTTCACTTTTTGATGTTGAGTTGTATGAGTTTTGGGTATATTTTTGATATTAACCCCTTAACAGATATATCATTTGCAAATATATTTTCTCATTCAGTAGGTGGTCTTTTTTGTTTCATTGATAGTTTTCTTTGCTGTGCAAAAGCTTTTTAGTTTTATGTAATCTCATTTATTTATTTTTGCATTTGCTTCCCTTGCCTGAGGAAACACACCCAAAATATTACTAATCAAAGTAATCGATGTCAGAGAGCATACTACCTATGTTTTCTTCCAGAAGTTTCATGGTTTCAGGTCTTATATTTAAGTCTTTAATCCATTTTGAATTTTTTTGCATGGTATTTCAATTTTATACACATTTGTAATTTATAAATGCATTTATATTTATAGTGTACCTTGCTCCAATATATAATTGTCAGTGGCATTCCAAAATACATGTAATGAAAATGAAATTAAAACAAAAAGATGCTTAGGAAAATACAGATAGAAAAGGACATGGCATCAAGGAGGAAAGTTTGTTTTTAGGTATATGACTCATAGATTCTTAAATTGTTGTTAATGTTGAGCTGCAAACTTCACTCTGAGTTTCATGGTAACCAACACAAAAATGCAAAAATGGAAAAATTATCATCTGTACAAGGTACATTAACCATGAAGATTCATCCAGATCTACTACATGATTTTCAGAGCCCAGTGCAAAATAAAAATGCAGATGCAAAAGTTATGTAGTATTTCAAGACAGAAACAGAAAAACATTAAAACCAAGAGCAGATCTTCTAAGCATGGGACACAGTACTAGTATACAGATCACATGTCTGTGAATCCAAGCTAGCTCTGGGCTCATCTTTTCCTCCACAGAAACAAAGCTTTTCCTAATACTTACAGCTAAGAAGAAACCTCTCACAGCAGTTTCCATCCATAGACATTAACTAATATAGTGACTAATAATAGTAAAAATAGCTAATTTTTCTCAATGATTTACCATATGCCAGAAACAGACAGTTCTAGAGAGCATTCCCCTTTCCTCAGTGAAGATCAAAGTAAGCCCAGGCCAATACATTAGAGCAGAGAGCACAGATATCAGTT
Organism: Lagenorhynchus albirostris; assembly: GCF_949774975.1. Classification (NCBI taxonomy): domain Eukaryota; kingdom Metazoa; phylum Chordata; class Mammalia; order Artiodactyla; family Delphinidae; genus Lagenorhynchus; species Lagenorhynchus albirostris. The sequence continues at coordinate 128,863,724 of NC_083099.1, forward strand.
AGAGAACAAAATTATATGGTACATGTAGCCCTCTGACTGTCTAGTTTCAAAAGCAGGAATCAAAACCTCAGCTACAAGAATGGGAATACAGCCATTGGAATGGGAATACAGATTTCAGATGAACATCGCCTTAGATACAATTTCTATGGGTCAGAAACTACAGCCCATGGACCAAAATCTGGCACTTTGCTTGTGTTCATATGGCCTGTAAGCTATGAATAGTCTTTATATTTTTAAGTGATCACATTTTAAGTGGTATTGTAAATATTTATATAACATCCTCCATTTGCCTCTTGGCTTGCAAAGCCTAAATATATACACTATCTCACACTATATGGAAAAGTTTGCTAACCTCCTCATTTGTTCTATTGAATTATAATTAATCATGTTTTCATGTTTTTACTCTATGTGTATATTGCCATTTTTGCATTTATTCATTTTATGGTATTAACGTTTAATACTTTCTACAAGTCCAGTCTATGCAAACTTTTATTATTATTACTACTATTATTATCTGAACTGTCAAAATATGCTGTGTGTCTAGATCATTGACAGATATTTTTATTCTATTTTGTCTTATTAGTTTTTAAGTCTATATATTAAATATCCTTCTGTCTTTCCAGCACCTAAGACTGTATCTTTCAGATGTAGGCAAAGCTCTGGAATTCAAATGAGGAGATGGTGGTTCACGTACTGACTCCAAACTTAACACATCAGGTCTTTGGGTAAATCATTTACAGTCACTTGATTCTCCACTTTCTTATCAGTGAATATGGAATTGTAGTATAATAGAAAGAAACCCTGAGCTTTGACTTATGAGCTGTGTATCTTAAGAGTTGCTTTGTCTCTCTGGGTCTCATAATACTTTCCTTCAGGTTTATCATGGAAGCCTGTTACATGCTATTACACTCTGTCAAGGCAAGAAAATAGAGCTTATTTAATAAGCTCTCAATTGCTACTATTAAGATCAAAAACAGTAAGAGATGTGAAAGAAGTTTTTAACTTTAAAATAGAAACCATACATATTTCTAATATTAAATAATGCCTCAAAGACCTTCAAAGATGGTAGATGACATCTCTCCAAAAACACAGTCTTCCATTTATTTACTGCTTATAGGAGCCACAGAACCACTATAGTTTGCATGCTTTTGCTAAGAATCAAAGTGTTAGGTTTTGTTCTGTTTTGTTTTTCCTATTGACATGCTACTGTATAAAATCATACACAGCTGAAAAGAGTGTACAGGAATCAGATGCAAACTTTATTGGTAGCCTCGAAAGTTTACATCACAGACTCATTACTTGCCTTTAGGCTTAATAAACTGAAATAATAAAAATTCAACCTATCTGGGTGGTATGCTGGCTGAACTTCATTTGCCAATATTATATTTAGTGAACAAGCAGTTAAACTTAGTTGCAGAAATGTACTCTTAGTTTCAAAAGGATACTGAGAACTTTTTTTTTACTCACTAGTTTCATTTGTGCTGAGGGCAACTTTTTCTCCTGGATACACATCACATGCTTGGGACAATTACCAGGATAAAAATAAGAAAATAAAAAATGTACACATTTTTCTACAGCTGCTCTTTTCAAATGCAGTGATTAGATATGACTGTTAACATAGTTCATAAGATGTGTGCACTTCAAAATTCTGTGCATTGGTGAAAAATTATATACATGACTCATTTAAAGGTGCTAATTATTTTTTTACATTAATTTCATTTATGAAATACATTGTACTTCGCTGTGAATAATAATTATAACAATTATAAAAACATAATTAAGGAGAATATACTCATCAACACTAATCATTTATTTACAAATATTAATTAAATAATCAAACCAAGAATTCACTTGACAAAGATTATTCAGCACTTGTTAGGTGGTGAACAGAAAGTTCTGCCTGGGAAGTACAGCAAAGAACACCACAAAATCCAACACTTCCTGGAGCTTACACTTCATGTTAAGTGTGGTATGAAAGTGAGAAATTCGTGGGAGGCAACCTGGCCCTGCACACTTGTTTTGAAGTCGAAAGCCCCAAGCCCTACAGAGGTGAAAGGATTGGATCAATTCAAGAGCCATTTAGGAGCCACGTCAGGACTAGTACCCAGGTCTACCTGATCTCCAGTGTGTGCTGATCTAGTAAGCCAAGTACATGTAAACTGGAGCACATCATTATATCTGCTTTAACTAGATTTAGCATTTTCATGTAGCTGTTTTACAAGCAAAATGCTTTTGGACATATGCGTCAGTGTAATACCTTGCAGTGCTTTAGTTAATGGAGATCCTCTAAAAACGTAAGCCAGGTAATATCACTCTAGTGAAAACCTTCAATGACTCACTTTTTCTCAAGGCAAAAGCTAAAATCCTTTAAATGCCCTATAGAGCCCTGCGTAATCTGCCCTTCTCCCTCCCTTTTATTTCTCTACCATCATCTCTTACTACTCTTCCCTTTCTTATTCTAATCCAGCCACCCTGTCCCTGATTCTCTCAAACATACCAGTCATACACCCACCTCAGGCCCTTTGCACTGATGGCTCCCTCACATGGAGAATTCTTCTCCAAGTTTCTGTTCAGGACCTGCTTCTGCACAGCCTTCAGGAATTTTCTCAGATGTCAGCTCAGTGAGGCCAACCCTGAGGACCTATCTAAAACTCCAACCCATCTCCTCCCCCTCACAATTCCTTATCTTGCTTCCCCTGCAATCCTTTTCCTTTTTTCACACTAACCATAACCACCTAAGCTATTGTTTAATTTACTTATTATTTTATGATCTCTATTTTCTATTGTCTTTCTTCCCCAGTTGGAATAAAAGCTCCTCAAAGACAATGCTTTGTCTGTTCTGTCAGTGGTGTATCCCAAGCACCTAGAAAAATATTCTGGTATGTAGTAGACACTCAATTAATATGTGTGGGAGAAATGAGTGTTGATTTTATGTTTATTATGTAATGGAGACTATGTGCTGTCTAAGAGGTATGGCATATGCGAGCTCTCACCCAGCTCACATCTAGGAGACTGTCTTATGAAACTTGTCACATAACACACATATACGCACATGTGTGCATACACACATCCAACACTGAAGGCATTCATGGATATATATATTAAAAATTCTAAAGGCTTTATGGAAAGATGGAAGAGAAAATTACTTGTTACACTAAAGCACTTCCTATAAATTCCCTTAAACTTGTTTGTCTTTCTCAAGTGTTCTTTTCTCATGACAGCTGCCACATTTATGCTTTCTCCCAGGTCTTTTCAACCATCTTCTCAGTCAACCTCTTTTCAATATTCTGTGATTAAGTCCCACCAAACCTTTTCCCAATTATATATTTACCTTTCATCAAATTCAGCAAAACAAAACGTCTTGCTAGAAATCCTCCCTCCTCAGCAGTGTTTATTGGGGTTTGCAGTGGAGAAAGTTTATTATCTTTTTGTTTTATATGAATACATCTTCTTCTCCACAGTCTTCAATAATTAAAGGGTATTGCTTAGGATTCTTGGAAGCAAAGAGAGGACAAATTATCCTATGAAATAAGCAGTTTCCAGTCCATAAAAGGAACCTGACCAATATTTTTATCTTTCCACCAAAAGACAAGAGAGTTATACTAGGACAATACAAGAAAAGCAAGTCAAACTGAGTATATGATAGAAATAGATTATATCCAGAGCCTGAAGAAAAAAATAATAAAGGGAGATTTAAACCAAAAACAAAATAAAAGAGACCAAGAAGTAAAAATTCAGAAACTTTCAGATGAAATGAATTAGAAATAAAATTCATAGAGATGGTATTAGCCAATGGGAAAGAAATAGTTAATTGAGTGTAAAAATAAAAATTCATTAAGCACTAGTCCATAGAAGTAAAGTTAAAGAGGCAAATTTAACGGTCTCTCTGTTCGTTGTGGAAAACGATTCAAAACATTAGGTTTTATCCTAACAGTGTTTGGTGGCTGTATCTGTCAGGCATTCAAACCTTCATATTCTCTATGCTTTCTTTCAGTGTGAGTTCAGGTGTGGAGGTCATCAGGATACCTCATGCCCACAGCTAGCTTTGTTGATTTCCTGCATTCTTAGGGACTTGACTATAGAACAACATGGAGCCAAGAGAGAATAACCCTGAGATTACATTTAAAGGATTATCAGCCTTCAAGGAGGCCATCCCTCATGTATTCCAAAGTTCAGTGCAACAAAATTTGACTGTTGAAAAGATTTGCACCATGCATACATGTGTAAATGCAGTCTTTATTGGTTAATAGCAAGTATCTACCATATTACTCCTCAGATATATAACGTAGGTTCTTTATATTACTCAGATTAATGGTATTAAAACTGTGGATGGGGCTTCCCTGGTGGCGCAGTGGTTGAGAGTCCGCCTGCCGATGCAGGGAACACGGGTTTGTGCCCCGGTCCGGGAAGATCCCACATGCCGCGGAGCGGCTGGGCCCGTGAGCCATGGCCGCTGAGCCTGCGCGTCTGGAGCCTGTGCTCCGCAACGGGAGAGGCCACAACAGTGAGAGGCCTGCAAACCGAAAAAAAAAAATTTTTAAATAAAATAAAACTATGGATGATGAAGAAACTAAATGAGGTTTCCAAGCTGCCATTTCTCTTTCACATTCTTTTGTCCTTCTCATACATGAGGTTCGTAATGAGATTTCATTGAAACAAAAAGACTTTCCATATTTTCATCATTTCTATTATGCTGTGTTAGCATCGCCAAAGAAATAATTTAAATGAATAGGAAATAGATGACCATCCATGATAATTTCTCTACAATTATTTCTTTGCTTTCAGTTAAGAGAAGGCATTCTTTGTTTTCTTTAAGAACTATGATTGGTGAGCCATATGCTCTTATTTTTTTTTCTCTCCTTTTTTCTCTCTTTCCTTCTTCTTTTTGTCATCAAATATTTGGAAATGGTATAAATAAATATTAATTATTTTCTAGTGCTAAGAACTGTAAAATATGCCATTGTATTTGTATTCCAATACAGATGACAACTCTTTTACTATTAATTTCATAAAATCATGTTTCCCTATAAGTAGAAATATAATTTCTTCTGGAAAGAAACAGTGTCCTAAGAAAGGAAATAACTAAGAAAGGAGAAGAGAAACTCTGTTCTTGAACCTGCTGTATAGCACAGGGAGCTCAGCTTGGTGCTCTGTGATTACCTAGACGTGTGAGATGGGGGGCTGGGAGGGAGGTCCAGGAGGGAGGGGATATATGTATACATATAGCTGATTCACTTCCTTGTACAGCAGAAACTAACACAATATTGTAAAGCAACTAAACCCCAATTAAAAAAAAAAAAAAGGGAAACACACACACAGAAAAGAAATTGATGATTGATAGGGGAAGTATAAAATCCTTGAAATTTATTAAGACAAAAAATTGGGATTTGCCAAAGAAGAAAGATGCAGTGGTACTTCTGAGGTTAAATGTTTCTGTCAATAGCATAATGTAATTTTGCTCTCTCTAATTACCTACTACCCACTGCATTTGTATGGGTTTTTTGCACCATCACAGATTGTTGCCCAGGAATGTAAGAATTCCTCTCCCTCACCCCCAACCCCCTCCACCATCCTTTACCCAATTCTTGCTAATAAATCTAGAAGTCTAGTGAGTTTAGAGCAGAAAAAAATGAGAAGTAGGCTTTGGTGATATGGGAATAGAAAAGAAGGCAGGTGAGACAATGCAGGAACTTGTTTGCCATGTAAAGAACTTTGGTTTTCATTCTAAGAGCATTCAACAGCCATTCTACAAATATTTATTGCCTGTCTATGATAGGCCATCATTTGGATATTTGCAAATATGTGTTAGCAGAGAAAATAAGTAAGTAAATGATGTTATATGTTTGCAGGTGAAAAATAATATGCAAATGTAGATGAGGATAAAGGGTCAGGAGTAAGTGGGGTGGGGGCAACAGTGAGCAATGACATACTCTACTTTGCCTTGTAAGGATGCATTTCTCAGGGGAAGATGAAAAATGAGCTGAATGTTGGCTTTTGCAATAGTCCAGGACAGAGGCAATGGCTTGGCATGTTAGTGATGATGGAGATAATGAGAAGTGAATAGATTTAAGAGACATACAGCAGGTAAAGTTGGTAGGACTCCATGATGCATTTGATATGAAGGATGATGTAATAAAGAAATATCAAGAGTGTTTCCTTCGGTTCAGAATTGATCAGTAGCAGTTCTATTTTTGAGATAGAGAACTCTGGGAAAGGCTGGATTGGTTCTTTTTTCCAGCTGGTAGTAATCAGGAAAACCTTGAATCAATTCTTTAGTAATTCACCATGACTTATGACAGGGCATGACCTGAATTATTGTATATATATTCTTTTTCTTTCATCTTTCTATGCATTCATTGGCTGTTTGTAAGTAACTTTGTATTTTAAAAGTGGTTTTGATTAAGCTAGAGTTAGTAATAAATTAACATGATAGAAGAAAAAAGTTGGAAAACTGTTGTTACCTAACTTCAAGACTTACTATAAAACTATAGTAATCAAGACAGTGTGGTATTGGCAAAAGAATAGACAAGGAGATCAGTGAAACCGAAAAGCCCAGAAATAGACCCCCATAAATATAGTCAACTGATCTTTGACAAAAGAGCAAAGGCAACATAATGGAGAAAAGTTAGTCTCTTCAGCAAATGGTGTTGGAACAAGTGGGCATCCACGTGCAAAAAAAAAAAAAAAAGAATCTAGACATAGATATCACACCCTTAGGAAAAATTAACTTAAAATGGATCAGAGACCTAAATGTAAAGCACAAAACTATAAAATTCTCATAGACAATAACATAGGAGAAAACCTAGGTGACCTTGGGTATAGTGATACTTTTCTAAATACAACTTCAAAGTTTAAAACTGGAACAATGACCTTAACAGACACCTCACCAAAAAAGCCAGATGACAACTAAGCATATGAAAAGATGCCCCACATCATTTTATCAAGGAAATGCAAATAAAAACAGTAATGAAATTCCATTAAACTCTTATTAGAATGACTAGTATCTGGAACACTGACAACATTAAATGCTGGAGAAAATGTGGAGCAACAGGAACTCTCCTACACTCTTAGTGAGAATGCAAATTGTCACAGCCACTTTGGAAGACAGATTGATGGCTTTTTACAAAACTAAACATACCCTTACCATGCAATCTAGCAATCAT